>NC_091020.1:21067375-21368500 GCF_041296385.1 Aphelocoma coerulescens
CACAGTTTGAAATGACAGCTGGAAGGAGCAAAAGTGTGCCCGTAAGTCTCTCCTCTTGAGGTTCCTGTCAGACTGCCTGAAAGGGCTCCCTCAAGGCTGCCCAGGATGACTGAGCTTTAAAGGGCTGTGGTGAATGGTCACAAGTGACCTGCATCTGCCAGGGGGAAATACCCACACCCAGAACCCAGTGCTGGCGGGCAGGAGAAGCAGCATCCTGGCCCGGGAGGAAAGAAAGGCACAAGACACAGTGGGCATTGAGTGAGGCCTCATTAGGCAACCTAATGTTCTCTGTGAGAAGACACAGGGGCAAGCATGTGGAGCATAGCACTGCCACCTGTAAAGAAATGGGGAAGGGATGAGAAAAAGGTTCAATGACTGATGTTGCAGCACTCCAAAATAAAAAGGTTGGTTACATGAATATTGCTCCATTAAGAAAAGGGTCAGAGAGGCTGGAAGCTAGAGGGTGGACACAGAGGGACATCCAACTGTCTTCAGAGTCCTTGGAGAAGAAAAAAAAGATTAGGAGGACCAGATGTATCAAAGTGCCTTCCCAGATAACTGAAAGCATGAGCCTCCTCTAAACGTGCTGGACTCACCACCTATACTGCACTGCATCCTAAAGCAAAAAGACAGAAAAAAACCCCAAAAAAACCAAAAACCAACCCAAACCAAACCAACAACAAAACCCCAAAAACAAACAAACAAACCAACTCAAAAAAACCCAACCCAAACAAACAAAAAAACCCAAAAAAAACAAACCAACAAAAACAAACCAATAAAAACACCATACACAAAAACAAAAGTTCATTTTATTACTGCTTTCTTTAGCCTTTCTGTTTAAGGGCGGAAGAAGCCTCCAAGTTTAGGTCTCCTTCCAGTGTTCTCAAAGAGAAGTGAGAAAGGAGAGGCATTATCACAAAGACAGGAGACTTCTATCTATCACCATATGCTCAAACTGTAAATTGTGTAATGTAAGTATAAATGAAAACAGCAGTAAAACTCAGTAAAGAAAATATATCTAAAAGGAGAATGAGATTGCAAAAAGATGGTGCAAGAGGAACTGCATACTTGAGTTTGTAACACTAAACTTTCTTTGATGGTAGCAATGCACTGTCTTTTTGGACTTAGTTATTGCCTGATGATTTGAAGGTATCCAATAGCTGCCTTGATAATTTTTTATTCATTTCACATCTGTGCCAACACTTTCACACATGCTGTTAAAATACTGAAAAGGGAATCCTTTGCAATCAGAAGATTGTTCCTTAAAATGTTATCAAAAAATTCCAGAAAACACAGCCAGAAGTTCTGGAAGTACATACAACATAGCATAGGTAATACAGTTTTCACTGTTATAAAAATCAGAATTGATTAGGTTTTCCTCAATATTAAGGCTGCTTATGCTTAAATTTAATGATAATAAAGTACTGGTTTTTAATCTCAGGGGTATTATCACAATATTTAATTGAAAATAATACAGGGAATAAATGTTCGAAATGGGGGGGAAGAAAGAAATACTGCGTACCTCCCAATGCCTTAATCACAAGATTACCCTACCTCCTTCAAATAATAGTTACTGTTTTGTGTCATACATTGTACCCTTTTCTGCAAAGATACTAATAAAATTGTGACCTATGATTTAAAGCAGTATTTTGACAGAGCTCCCCAAGATGCACCAGTAGTATAAATTCCACGTTAATTACATATGTAGACAGCTCCATCTTGTGGGAACAACAAATCAACGCTTGTCAGCACGCAAGTGAAAAAAACCCTGAGAAAGAACTGCTTGCCTTTACAGAAATAAATCAGAGTATTTAGAAGAAATTCACACTTTGTATCACAACTTTCCCATCTAGGTGAGAAGAAGATGAATTAAACGGGTTTACTGACTCCCTTAGGACATTGTCCTCTGAAGACACTTTACACATGCTGTTTCAGGGGCTTCAGAACAAAGTCTGGCCTAAAGCACCGGCCTTTGTGAAAAAGTAAGTGTACACTGGAGAGCCAGGCCATCTCTGGCCATGGACTGAAATCAGGCTTTTTCTCAAATCTGCAAACACAACTGAGGCAATACACATCTGATTTACCCATTACGGAACACCACACATCATAGTTTATTTCTGATACTGAAGCTTATCTTCCATACGTATATTTATTTCAAAGATTATCTACACCTATCTAAATAAAGTAATTGCTACCTCTGAATAATTATCTGAAAATGTACATTTCAACAGATAATGACACTGCAAGAGATGCTGATAATAATTCTCCACTTTTGAGAACTAAATTATCAGGCAGACAAGTGACCAATATTGCAGTACCTTGAAGAGACATGGAATCCTAAAAGCATCCTAGAGATAATTTTTTTAATTACAAGACAAAATTAACTGAATTTACAACACACACACACAGAGTGTTTTCTGTTGGAAAGCGAGTGAGGAAGTAGTAACCCTTCTAGCTCCATTTCTTCAGGAGATGACAATTACATGCAATTATGTCTACCCTAAAAATCTCTCTCTCACTGTAAATTGCTTCACATCCAGCAGGAGGAAGTGTCATAAAAAGGGGCAAATGTGCCTAGGATACCAAAAGAAGTTTCACGTGTGTAATACAGTTCTTTCAGGTTCTGTTTACATTTATACACCTCTGAATGAAGAGCCCCAAGGATCTTCTTCAGCTTTATGGACCCCTGAAGTAGATGCTGACAGTCTGAAACATAGCACAAATTTGAACTGTGTCAAACTGAAAGATATGATCAGTTCTTATTACAACTGCTTTCAACCTCTGATCTGCACAGCTACAGGAACCTATAGACTACTAGTGCTTGATTCATATCACGAAACTTTGACAAAGTTTTTTCCTTGGTAGGAGACTTCAAACTGGATCAAAACAGGAGAAAATCACTGTTGTTGGAGACTGAAGTTTATATTTGATTTTGGCACCCAAAAAAACCCAAAAACCCAAAACTGCACAACGTTATCACCTTAATTTTCAATCTGGAATGAGAGAACATTAATTGATGTTCCTTCCTAATCAACAGGGCAAGCAGGGAACCCATGAAGAGCACAAGCAGAGCTGAACAACTTTCCTGGTAATGTGTAGCAGGTTCTTTGTCTATATTCCCAGAACTCTGTATATAAACTGAGACACTTTTGTTTTTTACTCATCCCAACAACTGGATGAGTCATATTAATGTCAGTCTAGGTAAAAAGAAGATAGTGTAGAAAGTAACTGAAAAAGGAAAAAAAAATAAACTAGGAGTAGTCAGAGACTAACCTAAAGGAAAAAGATGTCTCAGTTCACTGGATGCATTTTATTGCAATAGGGATATTTTTACTTTGATCTTTTTTACCAGGTAAGCTGAAGGGAGAAAGACAAGCATAAACAGATTTGAATTCAGGTCTCAAGAAAAGATGAAGTAGAATTTTCAGATATGCAACCATTTTCCAATTTAAAACAATAAAATAAGTTTACTTTATACCGTAAAAAAACTTCCCTAAAACTTTTACTTTCAAAACTAAACCACAATATGAAAAACGTGTATTTAATAGGTCTTATTGATGACTTTTTGTGTTTACATGTAAAAATATATTGAAGCACCAGAGGGCACCATCCTATGCACGAAAACACCAACTGTTAAGTAAGCAAAAGGGCTCATCTCCAGAGAACTAAAATTCAGTCAAAAATCGTAAAACTTAACATGCCAAGAATTCCATACAACCCTTCAAAAATAATACTAAAAATCAATTATCCTGAAATCATCTGATCTATTCCATAATGACAAGTCCATACATATACATTATCACTCCAAGTGAGCATCATAAATGTCTTCACAAATGGTTACAGTCTCACTTCAAAAATACATTTCTGCTATCATTTCATACAAATATTTCTGTGCATGCAATTAAGGATAGATGTCCTTAAATGCCTGAGTGTAGGCAGGATTGAAAGAGGATGAGCATTTCACTAAGGAGGAGGGAAATAAAAAGTTAGAAGAAAAAAAAATCATATAAGCCCAAAAATTAATTTAATACATTGACTGGACGACTGGAAGGGCAGACAACTGACATGCATACAGACTATTAAGTGTAAAAGGAGAGGAGCCCAAAATTATTTTTTGTAAGTTCAACAAATATCCCAAATTTGCTTTTTCCCCTCCTCATCTCCAGTTTATCTCTGCATCTATGGCCTCTAGACTAGAAAATGACAATAACCAGACACCTAAATACAACTTTTACTGTAATCTTCTTGGTTTAGCATGGAAAAATAATTGCAAGAATAATCAGAATGGGAACTAAAGTAATTTGATCTCATATATATAGCAATAGTTGTAACTTTTCAAAGGAAAAAAGCAGAACTGCTCAGGAACTCATACTTTAGGCAAAAAAATGAACTTGAAGAGTTTATTTTATTAAAAATAAAATCTCCATACTTTCAATGACAATAGTGATTCAGAAGATATATGAATTCCTGGTTGGTGATAACTCTGTCACTTAAAATCATTACTAGAACAGTCTACTAAATAAAGAAAAAAAATATTTAACAAATCCCCTTGGAGTTTTTAAAAAAATATTGTTTCTTGAAGGTTTTGGGGATTGTTTTTTGTGTTCTTTTAAATAGGCAACGATTCTATTTTTAATTGCAATCCATATTCAGGAACGACAAATCCAAGCTCATGAAGCATTACTGTAAATTTTTTGAGAGAACAATTCTCCTAGTAATCATTTATAATAATAGGCTCTAACAGCAGCAGAAACTTTTAAAACAGATCACGTATTTTAAAATAGCCAAAAAACCATGTCAGAAAATAGAGAAAAAGCAGCAATCTTTTTACAGGACAAAGAAACTCCTTATTAATGACTTGCCACCTTTCACCATTTTCACACCTCCCCCAACCCATCCTGTTCTGTCCCATTTCTAGGATGAATTGCAGGTTTCCCCAGCCGTGCCTATATTGCCACAGAGTCTTTCATTTCCTGATTACACAAGACATATTAAGCAATTAAAAACTGTATGTACACATTCCTTTCAGGATACTGATAACCACTCAGTAAGTGCCAATCAGTTACAACTCCATGAATGCTGTGACAATGACAGGAATTACATGTGTCTGTACAACAGTTGTACAAGTTTGACACAGAATGTAAGTCTGACCATGCAACTTCTGACCTGCAATGGAAGCAAGAGAAAAAGATTCATTTGTAGAGCTTCAAATTAAGCATTGTGCAGGGAAGGAAAATTACTAATTACTTTGATCAATTAAATGCAGGCACAAAAGAAACCCCCTCCAACCATACACTTTTTATTTAATTTTTCAAAGTAATATTTAAAACAATATACACACACAAATAAACCAACTCCCAAATGAAGAGACTGTGCTTATGGAAAATAATGTTTTTACTACTAATATCTTGCTACCAATGCCAATTTTGTCCTGGTGCTGGAGATGCCCTCAACCAGCTCCCACACACACATTGCAAGAAGTGGCCCACTAGATGCTATTCCTATTTCTCCTTTCATTGAAAAAACACCCCAAAGGAAACAGTAACACAGAGATATACTAAATAAAATTATAAAATTAAGTAATATTCACAATTCAAATTTGCATGATGAGTTCAGTGGGAACAGTGCAGGCACAAAACACCGACAATGCAAATTAAGATTCTGCCCTTCAAACAGACCTGTCACTGTGACTATAACCATGGCATCCCTAACCACGATACTGTATCACACACTCCATTTGAGCTGCAATTTCACAGGAAACACTGCAGAAACTTCCTTTGTCCTACAATATACAAAGATATTTTCTGTTTACACAAGCTACAAACTTTGTAGGGATTTTTCCACAGAGTAATTTCATATAGGTGGCTGCATACACCCTAAAAAGCTTTATAAAATAATGTCCAGGTGTTTCCGGTCATTCAATTGCAGTTATGGTAATAAGCACATTTCTTAAAACCTAAGCAGCCTTTCAATGCCAGACACTACCTACATTCCAGTTCTGCCATTCTTACTCATAATTACATCTCACCACTCTATTTAAAAGCTCACATTACATGCCAGAACAACACAGAACTCAGCTATGGCCTATTCAGAAAAAAGATTTTATTAATCTTAGTTTAGCTGTTATGCTTTGCTTGCCTGGTTTTCCTGGATGTGCAATTTCTGTGAATTGTTCTCACTAATAGTATCCTGTTTCTATGAGCAGGAAAGGGCCGAGTACAGTTTGTTAGTTAACATTACTTCCTATAAGCAGGGTCCTTATTCTGTAGTAGCAGCACTAGAGCAGTCATTGTTCATGCTGGATAAGCAATGGATCACGCTGATGGCTGTTAATGGACATCCTCTGCAGCAAAACACGAACTGATAATCAGTATACCCAGATTTGCAATAGACTTCCTCCTTCCTGTTTTTACACTGCTGACCAAGGAGATGCCTCTTCCTGCTAAGCCTTTGTGCGACTTACTGATGTATGAAGCAAGAAACTGAAAAACAAGTGCTGCACTACCACTTTTTTTCCCAATTTTGTGTTGTAATAGTAGATAAAAAGGCAGCAAAGGAAATGGCAGCTTCGCTCGCTTTGGTACTGGCTATTGCCACAGAATCAAGTGCCAAGTTTGGCCATCTGTTTCATACACCCACATGGATACAAGTGGATGTAGTTGGAACCTATGTTATTTCATAAAATAAAAAGTAGGAAATTGAAGTCCATATAACAGTATTTTTATCTTCCCTTAATATTTCCATAGACTGTTTGTAACATAAATTGTTATATTTTAAGAGAAATGGATTCATCTGTAAACCAAATTGTGAGCTTCTAAGTTCTTTTAAAAAATTTTATCAGATTTCTATTACACACGTACCAGAAATAATTAGGCATCTATTACAACCTCTAGCTAATCTGTCAACTTTAACTAGAGCACTTGAGACACAATCTTTGAGATAAAAACAGACCAGTTGTTTTGGTAGACAAAATAAATTTCCTATTTCAACAATCTCATATGTCTCTTCACAAGACATATGAAATAAAACAGAATATTTAATGTCAGAAATGTTTAAGTTACTTCAATAGGCTTTGAATATCAATGCTACACAGATGTAAATATATTATTTCACAAATTTAAGAAGTTCCAGATTAAATAAAATATCCAGTAATTTAAAAGTTTCAAAACCAATTGGATTAAGAATGTATTCTATTCAATACAGATCAAACCGTTTAATTTTTTGGTCCATTGCATTCCTCTGCAAATCTATAACCAAATCATGCATTTTACAGTGATTTTATATAATTCGTTTTTGTTAACTCTATGAGCTCACACAGCCTACACATAAAAAATCATCATGTATTTAACTCATGTAAAACAACAGTCTGTGCTATATATTCTTTGCATATCTCCCAGGATCACTGAAGAAAATAAAACATGACTTCTAAAAAAAAGTCTGTTTTCAATTTAGAAGTTGAACTGAAACTCACAGTGTTTCTCTCAGTTAGGAAGCAATTAACAGTGTTGAAGCAACTGACTTACTCCGGTTCTCGACCTGCTCGATAAACAAACCAAGAAAATCTGTTCATTTCTTAGGGAAAGGTGACACTCCAGCACAGCACAGGAGCTCCACATTTCAAGAGAAGGTAGAACACACTGGCTAACTGCTTACAGCTTCCTTCGTGTATGAAACAAACCGGAACAAATATACAGTATAAAACAGTATCTACTACGTTACTTTTCTGCTAAAATTAACTCAAAACAAAACTTATAAGGAAATATTATTTCCACGAACAGAATGGGGTAAAAATCCTTCAAAGTCACTCTATGCCTAAGGAAGAGTGCAAACTGTGAAAGTCCCAACACTTGAAAGTTTAAACACTTCACTTTGAAGCTGAAATGTCTCAAAAGTATCCCCCAGGTACATATATGACAGTATATGCATTATTAATTTTGTATTACTCTGATTCACAGGAGAATTGCAAGTTACACTCACTGCAATTTTGCAAGCAAATTACTTTCCCTGAGAAACAGTGAAAATCCCACTCACAGTATTAGAACTGAACACTTTTCTCTTGCTATATATATAAAAAAAAAAAATCCCCAGCATCTTTTAGGTCCTCTCTATCCAATCCCACGTCTTTCCATCAAGGCTGATGCACTCTAAAATCTGTTTCCTTCCTTTTTAATACCTCCGTCAGTGATTAAGTTCCCTACTAGTTTGCTATTACTGGCAAAGGTTGAGGTAAAGGAAGGGCTTCAGCCAGGCTCCAGGAGGGATCATTAACTCCTTCCTGCACAGGACCCAGTCTGTCAGGAGTACAGATAGCTCCATAGTAGACATGTACAAGATGAGGAAGAGATGCACTGTTGAAAATACTTCATCAAGCTGAACACCAAATTGAACATTCTGTCATTGTTATACCAAGGTCTGTGGTGACAGGGATTAGGTTTAGTCATTTCAACCATCATCAGAAAATAGCCAGAAAGACTAAACACAGCTAGATTTTATAACTAGCCATAGAAAGCCCTTCAGCAAGACAAAATTTCATGTGATGACTTGATGCTGATGCAAAGCTATGTCTATATTTTTGAATGAGTTAGTACTTAATAGCTTACTACAACCCATAAAAATAGCTTCTTATTTTCAAATCCTTTTCTGGCATTATCTTAAAAGAATTATTTAAGACATATTAATCCTCATCAACTTGAATGAGCTCATATTAGTAGTACAATACATAAAATGCAACATGACAAAACTTACAAACACACCAGCACTTACTGATCAAAACCCGATTTATATTTAACTGAATTTTTCTAAGGCTCCTCAGGTAGATATCTGTATTGAGGAAATTGCAAAGTCTCGGAGCAATAGTTCAGCCACACACAAAGCAAGCTGGAGCACAGGCTATGCTGTTGGCTTTCCAAAAAAATCTGCAAGGAAGTAAGCACCCGTGTGACTGGCATTTGTGAAGGATGTAAAATTATGCACTTCCTATGCACATGGCAGGTCCAAAATCTGGGTCATCAGACACTGAATAAAATCAGCTTGAGGAATAAGTCAATGAAGAGATGACAGGAATAAGAACTGGCTTTTCTGAATTTAACTGATGTAAGAGTGCACAAGGATAAGCTGTTCATATGAAGGGAAGGCTAAATTTAAATGAGAAACAATGTCACAAACTGCATTAAACATCTATTAAGTACACTATTCTGATGATGATGCAGCAGATGATTTCCCTATTTTAAAAGCTTTATTGTATTTTGAAACTTGTTTCCTAAACACTGGGACAATTTCAAGCTCTTTGGTAATGCTTGAGAAATTGGAGAGAGCTGTTTCAGAACAATTTGCACAGGTTACTAGGTAGGTTAAAGATTCACTTGGCAGTTGCCCATTTGGAAATCACTGCAAGAATTGAGTCAGAAGCTGATGCATGAACACTCAAAAGATCAAGATAACCTGATTTGCAGACACATATTTCATGACAAACTTAATCAGCATTTAACCTAAAGATTTTTTCACAACAAAAAAATGCAGTACAGGTATGATTACCCACAAGCAGTTTCAGGCTTTATAAAAACTTGAGAATATGTTGAAACTTGCAGCAATGCAAGTGAATCTTTCTAAAATACTTTTGCTACCAATGGCAAATCTGACTGATCAGGCTACAGAAAAATCAGAAGTGCAGTTCTGCTGCTGAATGCCAGATTAATCAGTCTACAGCACAGACTCTTCTTATGACCTTTTGACTCTATATAATGGACTAGCAATAAAAAAAAATTGCTCCTTCATAGCAATATGCATCACATAGACAGTTGTGTTATCTGACTGTTGTCTTTCAACTTAAATACTTGGAATACCATCAAATCCTGCACCAAGTAAAAAAATCTCCAACTGACACTACAAGCAAGTCTCTGTTTTTTTAGGCTACACTGGTTCACAGTGAGCAGGCCATTCTCCTTACTCCATAACAACCCAGATACAAAATAGAAGTTAGCTATTATAATACAGGCAAACTGATATATATGTGCTGGTTTGGGCTGGGTTGGAGTTAATTTTCTTCACAGTGGCTGGTATGGGGCTGTGTTTTGGACTTGTGTTGCACACAGGGCTGATAATACAGAGATGTGTTGTCATTGCTGAGCAGGGCTTACACAGGGCCAGGGCCTTTTAGTGCTGCCACACTGGTCAGGAGGCTGGGGGGGCACGGGAGGCTGGGGGGAGACACAACCAGGACAGGTGACCCCAACTGACCAAAGGGACATTCCAGAGCAGATGGCATCATGCTCAGTACATAAAGTGGGGGAACAAGGAGGAAGGGAGGAGACATTTGGATTGATGCCATTTGTCTTCCAAAGTAACCACTACTTGTGATGAGGTCCTGCTGTCCTGGACATGGCTGAACACCTGTCTGCCCATGGGATGCAGTGAATTCATTCCTTGCTTTGCTTGTGTGTGCAGCTTTTGCTTCCCTTATTAAACTGTCTTTATCTCAACCCACAAGTTTCCCAGCTTTTACCCTTCTGATTCTCTCCCCCATGCTGCAGGTGGGGGAGTGAATGAGCAGCTGGGTGGGTCTGGCTGCTGGCTGGGGTTAAACCACAACAATATACATGAAAGTACAGTCTGTCACCTGATCCAAAAGAGACCACAGCTATCACACACGGAATTTCCAGTTCTTTTGGGCTACTTAGTAACTTTGTTTGAAAGGGAACCAGGAATGAAACATGTTAACTTGAAAATTGAGAAGGGCTTGAAGACAGACCATTAATAGAGACCATTAATTTTCAAAGCAGTAACTTACAATTCTGTAAAAGAAAAAAAATACAATTTGAAATCAAAATATGTGATCAAACCACTAAAATTCTGATTTATAGCACTGGCTGATGATCTCAGAGTACTCTTACTCTATATTTAAAACAAGACTAAGCTATAGACAAAAATGCGAATTGCTGGGTCATACTCCAAAATAATGAGGACACAGAAAAATTACTTTAGACAACCCTACCAGACAAGTAGGACCACAGGGCAAAAATGAGGGCAACCACATTTTGTTATTGGATAACCACATCACAAATCCCAATAGACCATAGGCAAGTACTCAGAAAAAGTATTTCCCTGCCTACAATTGTGTTAATGCTGTACCATCTTCCCACGTTTTGAGATTTCATTCATACTGCCTATGTTACTGCTCACTAACTGTTGTGCTGAAAACACAGAATCACATAGCTAAATCACGCCTGCTAGTAACTGTAATGTAGACTTTCAGTAAAACTGAAGTTACATAACATTTAGGCACTTTGCTCATTTTGCTTTGGACAGCTCCCCTCAATGCATACAAGAATATCTCCAAAATACAAATTACAGACCCCAGTCCAGGCAAAGCACCTGCAGTTGCAAAGTGTACCGCAACACAGTAAAAGCAGCAGAATTAGACTCTCACTCCACATTTCTAACTCTGAATTTTCTTAGAGACGTTGATCAGTAAAGGACAAAATAGTCTTACTTATTTTTCTAATGATGCCTTACTAAAGTGTAGCTTTTACCTTTGGCTTCTCTGTAACTCCAGGACAGAAGTACAGGATGAACAGCTATCAATTGGTTCTAACAATTCAGCTAAACTCATTTATGACATCCAACCTCCAAACTCTGTTTAAACTAAATGAGAAAAACCCAGCACTATACAGAAACGATTTTGCTTTGCAGTCTCAGCTCAGTGCTGCTTTTACCAGTGCAATGCAGTCCTAGATCAGTGGAGGTGACTGCAGCATACTGCAGCATCAGACAGAAATGCATCGTCTGAACGGTGCTTGTGGGTGTGATTGCTGCAGCCAGAGACAACAGGCCAGTGAAATGTCTTCACAGCAGGCTCTCTAAGAACTCTGCGAAGAAGTTTCGCAGCCAGCACAACTTAGAGCAACCTAGAAGATGCTCTAACATCTACCAGGCAACAGCTTGGTGATGACAGATTTCAGGAAGAGGGAACTTGATTAAAAGCATTTTTACACTGACTTTTGAGGAGCACTTTCCAAGCTGTGACTGTGGGTTAAAGCTACAGAGTATATTCCACTTATAGATACATCAATAGACATAGCACCTCCTTATCAACTTCACCTTAGCTACAAAATTTCCATTACCAAATCCCCCACAGTTTTTATATTTAATTTTACTTCTGTATTTTTGTTCAGTCAATGAATTGTGGGCATGGAGGTACTCCACTGACGGCTGTGCATGGGAATCACAGAACACTGCAAACTTAGTGATGCAAAGCTCACAAGATGAAGTGTTTAGAGAAAGTCTACCATATGCTTATGAAATATATTGCCAAGCTAGAGTTTAAGAGTTAATTCATTTATTTTTAAAAAAAGCTTTGAAATACTACACATTAATACAGACTCAAAAAAACTCTTATCTATAGTATACAGGGCACTGGCAGAACAACTCCTACTCTGTTGAGTTCCACTTTGACCTATTTCAACCAACCATAAACTAACCATCAGATAAGGTCAATTACTTTCTTCTGAAGAGAATTTATCTTACTAGCTACCACAGCATGTCCAACTGACTATTTAAGAAGTGTTAAGATACAGGCTTCAGTGAGGGCCTTAAGTTTTTTGTTAATAACTTTTTGATTTTTTTTGTTGTTGTTGGGAGGATTATGGGAATTGTCTTTCTTTCTGTCATCTTCCATTTCCTTTCTAAAGATTAGAAATGTGATAGCTCTCCCTGAGAGAAGCACAAAAGTATGTATGAAACATGAATTATACTATATTAACATGTTATATAAAAAGGTGAGAGTGATGAGCCTTTAACAAGTTTTGTCATTAATCTCATTTTGTTATCCATTAAAGCCAAAAAGATGTTGATAAAAGTTTCATAGAGTCTGATGAAAAAAAAATTAATCCTGCCTTGCTATATACACAGTCTGCCTATTTAATGAAAGGCATGCTGGCTTAAGTCTCATTTACAGTGATTCAGCATGTGTTACTGCATTTAGAGATGAAAGTAAAATAGCAGCAAATTTAAATCACTAAATTCATCCAGTTAAAATCTAAAAAGAAAATTAATTTAATCCAATACAATCTCTTCATCTCTTGAGATGCAGAGCAATCTTTAGGAGCTAACTCTCCTGAACAGTAAATAATCCCAACTGCACTAGCTGTACATTGATTCCTCCTATAAAGGACCTGCATTTCACTTTCCTCTTTATGGGTAGATCTCAGCACTAGAAAATCACCTGCAGGATCAGTCTGTATGTTGTTCCTTACCTGTAAATTATACACAAAAACATTATATATCAATAAATGCTATTATTTTTTCTATAATAAGAACAAGTGCTGCCACTCTTATAGCAAGGTAAGAAACAGCACCTGGCAGGGACAGCTATACCAAACCAGCAAGCAAACCACTGAAGAAAAACAGGAGCAAAAATGTGTTTCCATGGAATCTACATACGGCCCACAAGAAAAACGTACACGTCCTTCGTGAAGCATGGATGCACTAGGAAGACATTTATATCTTGATATTAACAATTAAGGATAAGTCAGATCCTGCATATCCTGCAATCTTCAGCATTTAATATTACCTCACGCTACTTATCTGAACTACTCACCTCAAGTCCCTTCTTTTGTTCTGCTATTTAAGTAGGTATGTTGGTACTTTATTTCATGTGGCAATGCTATAAATATTCTCCCAGCATTACAAACCAGAGATTACAAAAATATTCCATTTCACATAATGAAATTAACATAATTTCAGTCATTACGTGAGACAACTGGCTTCAATAGCTTCTGTGACTGGAAATCAATGGACCACTTCATGTTGTAGCCTTATGCAATTGCACATAGAATTACTCAACTCATTTCTTTGATTTATATTGTTTAGCAAGTAAAACCTAGATCTCAGGCAGAAAATAATGCTCCATTTTACATTCATGCTTCTGTTCATTGAAACAGATCTTGTAATTAGATGTGGGACTTTAGACTTTTCAGTTTCACACAGCAATTCACAAATTGCAACAGACAGAGCTGAGCAGACAGCTCAAGTTTTGGTTTTAAACACTGGTGTTCTTAGGGAGTAGAAGCATATTTCTGCGGTGTTTGCTGGACTTCTTTCAAAACACTCAGCCAGGTGTAACCACTCTTCAACCTCATTTTTTTTATTTGTAATTGAACACCAGAGGTTAAATCAGACCAACATGCACTTTTTTCCTAAAAATCCTGAAAATCAGCAATGCAAAATTCCCTTACTGGAAAGTCAGTGATAGGACAGGAACACGCAAAAAAAAAAAGAAATTAAGTTTTAGTATTTATAAAAACATTTGCAAATTTTAAATGCTTAATATGAATGAGAGATTCATATAGTCCCTTCCCCATCCACACCTGTGGTTCCCAAACCTGCCACCTTCTGTTGTGTAGCCTAATTCTCTGATTGTCCTTTCCATAGAATACTCTGATATAAGCTCTGTACTGGAAATGGCAGCGAAACTGCAATTATATCTAATATTTTGGTGTGGTTTTTTGCAGGCATCAGTTTCAACCTGCCTGGGCTTGTAAAGTGAAACACTGTTAAACTGCCTCCAGGGACAACTCAAGTCTGAAAGCATCCCAGCTACTTTCTCTCAGCCTAAGCCCACAGACTGTCACATGTGAGGCTCCTTGTGACGCTAAGCTTCAGCATCTCCACACTGTATTCCCAAGAGCAGCTGTGTTTAAGGAACATGAGGGGAGATCAGAGTGCAGTTTGCTCCAAGCTGACCTCCAAGACCAGACTGACGCAGCAAGCAGTCCCTGTGTGATGTCCGGACGACCCCACCACACTCCCCATGGGGGTTCTCAGAGGATTGATTAGCCCCAGCCTCACACAAATGTCCAGACTGCCATGTACCACACAGCTTTGGAGGATCCACACATAGCCAACCTCAAAATCAATTGCTATGATGCGCAGAATGGCCCATTTGGCATACAACAGAAACTTCTCTTCTACCAGTTCTCAGCACTGGGTTACTCACCCATGTACCCCACGTTCACCCTTCCCCAGCCCTGTCCACACTCTCTAGGAGGCATCATTCCCACTCCAGGAAAAGCCAGTAGCACCATGCTCACTGCTTTGCAGCATGCTGTCACACAAACTGCCTTTCCCAGTTTTCTGCACACAGGCTCACTGTATCTTCTGAAAGAGCTAACATTCAAATACACAGTTCTCCCTCCCCTGTTTGGCTAGTGCCTATGCTTTTTTATTCCCTTCAGACATCTTTTATCAGGGAAGCATCTTTAATCAGGAGAGCATCAGCAAAGCTCCATGATGAAGACCCCCTTTCCCCCTGTTTCCTCTGTAACCCAATTAACTCACCACAGGCACTGCCCTTATCTCCCCAGCTCTAAGTGAAAGGCACTTCGACGTTAGCCTCTAACAGGAGAGGTTATGCAAAACCTTTTCAACAAGCAGGCTAGGCCATTTGGCAGTATGTGGAATTGGAGGAAAAAGGCAGAAAACCAAACCACAGAAGTCATGGCACAGCAGAAATGCTCTAAACACAGCCACATTTCTAAGGAAACTGACCAGGGTAGTAGATTCCAGACCTCATCATTAGGGGTTGCATAGTGGAGCGCTGCAACACCCACCCATGATATGGTTTCGGCCCCGTTCTCAGCACAGAACCGGGGGTACCAGCACACCCAGGGAGCTGACTCTTGTCCAAGTGCGGGGCAGCAAAGGCCGGCACTGGGTTACGGCGGGTGCCCCAAGCCCGGCCACTCGCAGCGGGCCCAGGGCCGGGCACGTCCCGAGGCCGCACTCCAGCCCGCCGGAGCCGGGCCGTGCCCGGCTGCTTCCCCGGTAGACAATACCAGGGAGCGGCCAGCCTGGAGCCGGGGCACGGCCGCCGTCTCCGCTCGGCCCCCATTCCCTGTCAGCGCCCCGGCACGGCGTGACAGCCCCGCTCCCTGCCCGCGCCGCACCGGCCCCTTCCCTCCGCCCCGCAGCGCCCGGGGTGGGCGGCGGCGGTCGGGCCCCCGCGGAGCGGCACCGGGGGCTGCTCGTCCCCTCCGCGCCCGGCGCGGCCGCTCCCGCCGGCGGCGCTGCGGGCGGCCCCGCGCCGTCCCTGGGGAGCAGCTGTCAGAAAGCGCGGCCGGGCTGGGCCGCGGCTCCCCGGGCCGGCGGGCGGGCAGGGCGCGGGAGCTTCGCCCGCTGTCGGCGCAGCGGCCCCCACGCCCCGCACCTCAGGGTGGGTCCCACGCAGGCCGTGTCGGTGCTCTCGATCTCCTGCAGGATGCGATCATGCTCGGGGAGACTCTCCGCCATCTTGGATGGGAGGGACCCCGCGGCCGCGGCGCTGCGGGAGGCGCCGAGGGAGGAGCGGCCACGGAGCCGGGCGGGGGCCGGCGGGAGCGGCCGGGGAGGGCTTCCCGGTGCGTACGGGGCGGCGGGGAGGAGGGAGGGCGGGAGCGGGACAGGTGAAGAGGGACAGGTGAAGAGGCACAGGTTCGCATCAGCTCGCCAGTGCCCCGCGGCCCTTGTCAGGGGAAGGGCTGCGCCGGGGACGCCAGGGGCGCCCAGCAAAGCCCCTCCGTCCCCATGGCATCTCCGGGCGCTGGTGTCTGATAGAGACCGCAGGCAGCTGCGTCTGCCCGGCGCCAGCCGCTGCGACCCGCTCAGCGCACTGTGACAAACGAGGGGCGCGCAAAATGCGGCCCCTCTCCCGGACGGACCGGCTGCCCTGCCCAGTGCACAGGCGCGCTACACAGGCGCCTTGAAGGCTTATAGGCTTCAACACGGCCTTTTTCACTGAGCTAGTTCTGGTTTGTTTCATGGCGTGCTTTTGTTTTATTATTAATATAATTTATTTTGTTTGTTTTGACTTGACCACTCCCGCACACGCGGCCCGTGCCCGTCCAGGCAGGAAGGCACCGACCCCTGAGGCGGCGGCGCCGCGGGGGTTTCTGCATTCAGGTTATATCGCTGACTTCAGTCCTTCCATTCTTTACGTGATAGAAACTTGGGGGTCGGATTAAAAATAGAACAGAACCAAGCCAAAACAAAAAAAGTGCACCTTTACGTGCAGTGGCTTGCTGTGTTTCAGTAGAAACTGACATACTGTTTCCTAGTGCTTTGTACAGCAAAGCTTCATGTGTCAATGAAGGAGGAATAACCTATTTTCTATTTAAATTTTACATTTTGTGGCCTGTGGCCAGGGATTAACTAATCCTTGGGTTTTGCATGCTCAGGAGACAGGATGCACCTGCTTTCTGGGCAAAGTTCTCTGCACACAAGTGGGAAGCTCGTGTAAAGAAATAGGCTAGATAAGTAAAACTTTAGGGTGATGTATAGCTACTTTTTCCCGTAAGGAACTGACAGCATTTGACAAGTGTGAATGCATCAAGGTCTACAATTGCATCTGACACCCTTCCAGTTACTGTATCAAGCTCATCATCTCTCCTGCTCTGGTGCAACTACACCTGTACACGAGTTAATAAATGGCACCGAAGACGGTGCATATCTTGTCTATGCTTGTGCCTTTATTATATTCAGCATTGATTCAGATAAATTTATTAATGATGCCTACTAAATCAACAAGGACTATTCTAAAAGTTGATGAGTGCTTACAAAGTGCATGATGAAAAAAAAAAAAAAGAAGTAAAAATCCTACCACTTGTATTTCCTTCAAGAAATCACTCAAATGCAGTAATGATCTTCCCACATTCCTTTTTTTTCCCACCACCAAAATACTGAAGTTATAGATTGACACATTTTTCAGGGTAAATTTAATTTTCTTTTTTTAGCCTGATCGTTACTGCAACCCGACGCCTACAGTGCCAGGCAGGCTATTTTTAAAACTCTTCTACAAATACTGACAATATACCTAGACAGATTACAAAATAATCTTTTATGTATTACTTTTTTTAAGGATGAATATGCAGAGGAATTTTCTCAGTTACACTTTTACCATTAGATAGTTTCCATAAGCTGCAAATTTAAAAAAAAATGTTCAGATATCTTCAAATATCAACGGTAGAACCTTAAGTAGTTGTGTCTTTGCTGATTAAAATAAAAGTTGCCTTTATTAAAAATTTAAGAATAATAAGCAGTTAATTCTTTTAAATTATAGCTGTGAACTTCAAACTAAAAACACTTCTACACAAAAGACAAAATTTCCCTTTGTTTTCATTTTTAAGAGCACTTTCTTTTTTCCTAAATCTGCAGCCAGCCATCAGTAACAGACTGCTTTGTCCTGGTGAAAAGAAAGAGCAGAGTAGGTGACCTTGGTTTGTATTTTTTCACTTAGGGCCAATCACATTGAAATTAAACTCAACTTTCCTGTAGGCTTCAGGGTCAGGAAAACAAAGTTTCTAATATATTGTGCTGGCTGAAAGAACAGCTATAGAATGGAACACATCCATCATGAAGAGTATAGTATTATCAAAAAGAAGCATACCTTAGGGTGGTTCCAAGAGGCAGCTCAAAGGACTGGATCTCAGCAAGGGCATTTTCGTATATTTGATCTTTATTTTCTTCTAGATACAGTTCTGACAGATTTGACTTGCTTTTCCTTGCCATAGAGTAGCATAAAACTAATCTAACATTAGGAGAGGACTTTTATTCTGATTATTATAGTTGACTAAGTGACTCTGTAGTCAGCAAAACCAGGCATAAAAAAAAAGGTCCTGTGGTAACCTCGTGACTCCTGAGGACTCTGTGTCCAAGAATGGTGCACAGCTGCTGTTTTCCTGTCTACTGGTAACATGTGCCTCGTATGCAGTACCCAGGCCTGCACAGTCTTTTTTGTGTGTGTATGTCCAATATATTTATCTTAACAACAATTTACTGCCAAAATAATATTTTTACATCCTTGAAATAGCTTGTCATTAAAAAATAGTAAACCTGAAATTTAGTAATTTTGAAAACTTAACTTTAAAGGAATTTCAGACGCTAGACATCAATGCTTAATTTCTCTGTTAAGTTTTATGAGATTAAAACTATTCTTTAAAAAAATTCTATTTTCCTTTTGCTATATAAAAAGCTTGCACACAAGGACTTAGCTGGATTTATGAAAGGTTTATGGATCTTGTAAAGCAGATTAGAAAAACAGAGAAACATGTTCTTGTCATTTTCAGCATTAGTAGTTGCTACTTATAACAAATTGCAAAAAAATTCTCTATGATAACTGTGGGTTTTATGTGTGTGAGCAATAAAAAAGATGTTACTAATTTATTATCTGCATGGAAAAAAATGGATAAACAAATATTGAGAGCAGTGCTGCTGTCACATCATTGTCGTGACAATGGCAAAGAAAACACTACACAACTGCCATGAATTACTTTCATTTCAGACAGTTATTTCAAACATGAGATTGGACTTTAGCTCTTTCAGTTTAAACAACTTTTTAGAAACCTAATTCAATATTATTTGGATAATCAAACTTAATATATTTTGGGTTTTTAAATATTTCACGAGTTTTAATCAAAATTTGGCTCTGAATCAGTACTGCTCCTGACAAAATTGATGAGTCCAGACACTCGCGGTGCAGTCAACTGTTAAATGCAGAGAAACAGAGATTACTCATTTTTGAGCAGGGTGATATATAGTTTATTCACTTTTCTGTGCCCAGTGGGAACACTGAGGACATAAGTTCACGTCAGTAGCAGTGGGAAAGAACACGAAAGGCTGCAGTGAGTTAAAGGTACGTACAAATTTGCAATGTGTTTCCTTGAACAAGCTGCTTTAATCACCAGTTTATTTTTGAACCAAAATTAAGCAATTTCTCTGTTAGCATTACTATGCAATACATTTCCTGCTTTCATGTTCTTCATGGAGTTCTGAGTAATTTTTACACTTTTCACCAGAAAGGGGAGCTTGTGATTGACCCATCCTGCCACTGGATGTCACACAAACGCAGACGAATGGATGGATATTGTAACTCTTCATTCTAATCTTAACAGTCACTGGGTTCAGTATTAATTTAACAATTATGAGGTGACGCTTGGAAAGTAAACTGCAGATATTATAATAAGCTTAAGCTTATTCGTGTGATAGAAGAAAGTACATCTGCTGCCACTGTGGCAGAGCAGAGGCTGGGCAGGTAAATCACAGATGCCTCAGACACCTACGCCCAGCCATCACACACTGGCTGGCAATAAAAATAGAATGCAGTGATGGAAGCATGACTATGTATACAAAATGCTTTTATGAATATATTTATATGATTTTAAATGACTTCGATTCTTACAGAGGCTTTGGATAAACTTTCTTCTTCCTTTCCCCAAAAAAATTTAAACAGTAGCTTGCTTTAGGAAATTAACCAACCAAAATAAACAGGACTCTGACTGTTGTGCAGATGTTCTTATTGGTATCACAGCTGCATGGAAATAAATATGTTTAATAACAAAGCAAAACAATGTAAAAAGAAGCAAACAAAGGTGAATTACCAAGAAATAGGCAGATGTTACAGTCTCTTCAGTTGTGGCAGTGAGTGAGGAAGTACCTTGGTTCTCTGTACAAGATCAGACCAAATGCACCAGGCCTGGCTGCTCAGCTCTCCAGTGTTTTACAGCCTCACTGAACCAGTCTAAGACCATGACATCCAGAGGAGGATCTAAGGTACAGTGATAGATCTGTATTTGATCCATGGGCAGTACATTAACACCTGCCAAAAGCCCTTTATGCACAGATGACCCTGCTTCTACCCTGTGCTGTCTGTCCAACCTGGGCTCCTCTTCCCCAGTTCTGTCTTCTGCTCCTCCCTGCCGTAATTCCAGTGCTGATTAGATGTGCCCAACATTTACATCTTTCAGTCATATAGGAGCTTTTCCTTTTTCCAGCTGGGCTCAGGGCCACTCTCGAAAGGCTTTAGGGAACTGCCTTGTTCAAGGAAATGAAGTTTTTTTTGTAAAAAGACAAAGGCACAAATTCAGTATAGGCACATGACATCAGCTTCTGGCAGAACAGTGTATCTTTGCTTCACAACTATACATAACATACTTGGAGGCTGCAGCTAAATAGATTGTCAGCAAAGACAATGCTAAGTCTTTCAGTTAGTTTTGTTTTTTTTTTAATTTATGGTACTCTCCATGCAGAAAAAGAGAGTAGAAGTTATCATTTCTGAGGTATCATATTTGTACTAGTTCAGATTTAACCAGGTCAAGAAGCCTGAGAAGTTATTAATCTTCTAGAAGTCCCTGGCAGAAAAAGAGAAGATATTTTCTGTGCTGGTTAAACTCATGTTATTTCTGTGAAGGAAGTATTTCATTATTTGGACTGGCAGAAACCTCAGGCCCTGTAAGTTACAAAGACAGCTGCTGCCATCTTTCCAATCATCCTGAGCTTTTCCTTTAAAAAATGATCCAAAGCACCTATTTCTTGCTGAAGGTGTAAAAACGGTTCACAGCTCAGAAGAGGGCAAGGGGGGAAATTGGGGCAAGTTATCAACAAGATTGTGAAACAGGATGCAGAGGCTTATCTAGAGCAAACCCACTTTCACCACGTCCTTTCTCCCTTTCCTCCCCTAATTCCTATTCTTCCCCAACCCTAATGGGATACCAGAGGGCCAAGAACTGCTGGTTTAAATCTTGCCTGCCTGTGTTGATACTTTAAAAATACATTTTACCCACATGACCATTACAAAAAGTGTAATGTGCTGTAGAATAGAGCCCCTACTGGGTATGCAATTCCCGTGTAGATTACTTCCTTTTTTTCAAATTGCCAGTGCACGATTACCAGCCTTGAGTCTGTTTAATTTTCTTTCCCAGTTGGATTGGAATCCATTTTGAATGATTCATGGAAAAGAGAGAAGGGGGAAAATGTCCACCCTCAAATGGAATTACTATAGATAATTTTCACATGCAATGCCATCCATAACAAATTACTTCATTGGTCATTGCCCACATATCTCCTCTTTACATCCCTCCACAAGGACAACAATGCCATTAGTCATTTCCCTGGCATCTCCTGCTCTGCTACTGCCTTCTTTCCTGGGCTCATCCCCAAACTGGACCCTTGCAAACTAGCTCATTCTCCCTAGAAATGGAACTGGCTGCTTCCATTCCCCTTGTGCCTGTTTTTCTGATGGCCAGACCCATTTCTGCCTCTCAGATGAAACATGGTGGCAACAACCCTATCAAATGATACTTGGGAAAAACAAGCACATAAGGAGATGATGGAATTACCATTATCAGCAGGGAAATTACCTTTTTTTATTTCAGAGCATTTAAGTGAATTATGCTTTCTGAATAGTAGTCAAAATCATAAATACATTGGTTTTTTGTTTTAGTTACACTGTATTTAAGAATTGGATAGTGTATATAACAATCTTCACCAAAATACTGAATGAACAATGTTCTATTTCACATTTACACCTGGGGGTTTTTTATAGTAAATTATCAGAACAGCACACATCTTTCCCATTAGGAGGGCAGTCCATCACTAACTGCTTTTGACATTTCAATGACATCTTACAAGTTCCTAAAAATATCTGGAGAGATCCTCAGCTGGTGCTGATGTTATCTTTGTAAGAGTCAATAAAGGCATCGAAACTACTGGTTGAACAGAGGCACTTCTGTCTGACTGCAGTGGGAAGGAGAGGAGAGTCACTGTCATTATATGTGTTTATGTAATGCTTGGTGACACTGAAGAACAAGTACTATTTAATTTTCATTGCAACATGCAAACCATATTTTTTAGCACAGCATTTGAATTTCCTATTTGAAGGAGACACTTTAATAATACTGGGTACTAGCCTACAAAGTAGCATCTTCATCATTCTACAGAATGAAACACTGATGCATAAAAAATTTTTCTCTGTGCTTATGAGTGCTTTTAAGGAACAAGCATCAGCCAAAGCCCTGAGTCAAGGACATGCCCTGGGAGCCTGAGGGCTTTGCTTCTTTGTAGGCAGTGAGGAGCTCTATTACAGATACTGTTCTAGAGAACATCACTTTCCTGGAACAGGAAAGCTTTCTTTTTCTCCACATTTTTAAGAGCATCCAGTCTTAGATAGCCACAGAATTTATATTCTTTATGTAACCCAGGAGAACTTTCTTGAGAAAAACAGCCCCTGTTCTAGTTTGGGGTATGAACAAGTCAGAAATTAAAATTACTTTTGAGGTTAGGATGAGTGCATGATGGACATCTGATGGGTGATGGCCAAGTGATCCCAGCTTGATGAGTTGTTCTGTCAGGTGAGCCACCGTGAGTGACAGAGATGCCCGCTCTGATTCTACTCTCACTGCAAACTGAAATGCTTTAATTGAAACTTCTATGAACAACCCACTCAGAAGTTTGATCATTTTTATCATGGCCTATATTCTTTTAATACTTTGGGAAAAAAAAAACCCACAACCTTGTTTGAATATAGGCTTGAATCACTTTAGCTAACAATTAATTAAACTAAATATCTCCACAGGCATTTTCAGTCTCTCATGTTCTTATTTCAGTTTAAGTTAGAACTCCACCTAATTGATTTAAGTGAAATAACTCTGCCTTAGAAAGGAGTATTATCAGATAGTTTTTTGCACCAGTTCTGTGCAGGTCAGCGTTATGCTTCTGCTACATTCTCCACTCATGCTTCTCTTAAGTTTGTAAGAGGGAATAGTTAACATTAGGTTACCAATGCATGATGGTTGGTATTTTAATTGTCCTACTAGTCAGATCTGGCCAGAGGAAATCTTCAGTATTCATTTTGCTGAAGAGTGCATGCCTAACAATTTAGTAGTGTTAACAGCTATCAGGAAATTTAAAGGAAGTATCTTGACTATCTGCTGCTTAGATAGCTGGGTCTCATTACTGTGAAAGAAAAAAAACATCCAAGCAAACAACACTGCCAAATAATACTATACTCCAAGAGAAAATCTCTTTTCCAGTAAATGAGTACAAGAATCATTATTTAAAGTATCACACCACACTAGCTGCTTTTTTGTAATATTTCCTAGCTATATTCAATTAACATGGCACGTTAGACCTTGTAAATCAACACTGTTAGCTTTGAAAGGAACCGCTTGTTTTTTGAGAACATTCCAGGCCACAAACACTTTTTTCCAGTGAAAACTGAACAATTACAATAAGTCTCTGTTTTGGTACGAAAATAGGAAATGATGCTAAACAAAAGGGAATGTTTATTTAGAAATTCCAAGGCCATTAATTTATATTAAGAAACTGTTTGTGCTCAGAGACTATAATCAAAAGGTGATGTGAATCATTGATCACAAAAGGACTTTATAGATAAGGAGCAAGTGCAGTGCTGGGTGATTGTATTATATATTAACAACTTTCATGAGCAACTTTTGCTGATTCATTTGGCAGGAAGTGAGCTGCCAAGAGAGATTTCTAGGGGAGGAACAATCAACGAGATTTTCATATAAAATAACCTCCAGTTACTGTATTGTTCTCACAACATTTGATAATTAATGTTTTCCTGTTCAAGAAAAAAAAATGCATAAATCACAAAAACAAAGGCAAATCTGGTTTAGTGTTACACTGCTATAAATACACACACAGGCAAAGTAAAGGCAGGGTCTGATCAATTAAAAATTGGGAAACTGCTAAGTACTCCTTGTGAAATTGCTGCACGGTTTGGAATTAAAGATATGGTAAATGCTATTCTTCTTGGAGGAAAAAAAGTCACACCTTTATATTTCTTCTTGGTTCAGAAGCTCACTGGCCATGGCATGCCTGGGATTTTATCCAAAAAGCAGTGCTTGGTTTCCTTTCAGGAGAGCAGGACCTCCACAGACACCAGTACTGAGCCACCCTGGGGGCTAACACCATGCTGGGAGGCTGCTACAGGTGATAGGAGAGCTCCATACTTTAAAAATTGAAACTGAATCACTGCAGGCAGACCCAACACAGCAGCACACCCTTAGCCCAGGACATGAATGTCACTAGACCAGCCCCACCAGCACGCTCCAGAGCAGCCCATGGCACGGGGACAGCTTGGTGCTCCAAGCGAGTCAGCCATGAGCAGCACAGCCAGCCAAGGAGGGGTCCCCACACCCCACCAAGGTGAGGAGAGCAGGGGGCCTGTGTTACACAGAGTGCACCAGGGATAGTCCACAGCAAGGGGACATGGTGAGCCTGGGAGTCCTCTGCCACCCAGCCCATGCCAAGGATGCTTTGCCCTCAATGCCAGCAGGCATCATTCAGCTTTCTTAAACCCTTTCATTGCTACCACTGGTACAAATAAAGAAAAAAATACAAATGCCTTCAACTAATCAAAGTAGTTATAACTTGATGTGTGATGGCACTGCCCAAATGCAGTGAATTTGGGAACACATGGTGGAGGAAAGAGAATAGGAGAGAAAGCACGTACCAAGGAGCTTCTGAGAGTAAAAGGTGCTGCAGCATATCTTACAGACACTTGTAGGTTCTGCTCTGGCTGGATACTGGTTAGATGTTATTCACAACCAGTTGTGTAGTTCTTTAACATAAACTTTCCTATTGTAAGATTTTCTACAGTACTTGGCCTTAAATGCATAGTAACTAACCAGGGGCAGATTAGGAAGCAATCTATTAGAATGGGTAAGAAAAGTTTTAAGGAAATTAAGAAGGAAAAAAAACAGAAGCCAAATATGTTGGCCATTGTGGACTTTCATTCAGCACAGACTTGGCAGAGCTCTAGTTCTTTATCTTTTTTTTTTTCTTTTTTTTTCTTTTTTTTTTTTTTTTTTTTTGTTATGAAACATGTAGCTGTTCCCTGATTCAGGAAATACTAATTAGGCAAATATGGAAAGGAAAGGCAACTCTTGCAAAGGAAAAGTGTTGTGTAATAAGCTGTCATGAAATTCCACTTATTCTACCACAAATGATCACCAGAGAAAGTACTGATTATCAAAATCCTGTCAGTCAAATAAATTCTAAAGTAAGGATTTAGAGAGTTTCTTAAATTAGATTATATTGAAATTTTGTGTTCCATCAGCAAAATCTATTAGCATAACTGGAGTCTGAAATCAAGATAGAGTTTGTATACAGTTAATGTAAATTCAGACTTTAGAAATTGGTTTCAAATATCACACATTGATGCCAAATAAATACTCACACTCTCACTTCTGCTGGTTGATCTCATCCTGAGAACACAGATATCACATCTCTCAATAACAATCCATTGTAAGATTTAGGCTGTCCTGATAATGTAGCTCATCTGAGTGACAATTCAACAACAAGAAGCTATAGTCTGCTCTCCAAGCACTGCAGGAAAGACAAGATTAAGTAATTAATCACGGCAAAGCCCAGATAGTGGGAATATCAGAAATTCCTGACTTAAGAATCATTGTTAATAACATATTTGAAGCCATTCACATACTGAAACTTACCAAGACAATGAGGATACTATAAAACAAATTTACAAAATTGTAGAACAACAAATTGTATTCTATAATGTAAGCAGATTTTGTTAATTAAAAAATCTATGATTTAAAGTCCAAGTGATTATTTAAATTGTATTTCCCCCTTTGCATACAGCAATCTACCTGGGATACTAAGAAGCATCAAAAAGATTTCAGGAAATATTATCTATCCAGTGGAATTAATTAATAACAAATACAGATATTTAACACATCCCATTTCCAATTAACTAGGAAAGACATTAAAGATATCTGGGTCATGTTAAGAATAGAATAAAAACATTTTTTCACATCAGGCTTTACATTAGGAAGCAAGAGGGATGCACTGAAAATGTTAGAATGGATTCATTCCTCTTTTCATTATCCCAAGAGGTACATTTATAAGACAAACTAATAAAAGGCTCACACAAGATGCAATTCATGGAAAACAGGGTAATAGTGAACCTTCAGCAGTACTGGGAGGATTCATATTCACACTGCAAATAGAGATTCTAATAATTTTAGAAAGCAAACAATTATGTCAAAAGAATTGCTAATGATAATTTAAAGGATATTTTTCTTTTCTCTTCTCTTACTTTATTAATACTAGATGAAACTTTCCAACAGTCCTATTATCTATTTCAAAAATTGACAAGTTGAAATAAAGGGTGATTTAACATATTTATATGCTCATACATACACAACTTGTATGTTAGCCATTACCTGCCACCTTCCTCCCCCATCTCTCAGTGTAACATAAGCTTTACATTTACAGTTTCCTTTTCCTCTTAAAGGCAATTTATCATTTTCAGAGGTTATGAGCCCAACAGTGTAAATTTTGCAACTTGAAATGTAGCATGTAACATTGTCTCCCATGTCTGCTTCAAAACATTAGGGGAAAATTTGCCTGATAGAGACAAAAAGCAATCAAGGCTTCAGTTTTGGGGTTTTTTTTTAATGTTTTGACTACAAACTTTCAAAAGGCACAGAGGTATTTTCCTTGTCCAAGACAAGCAACCGACAGACTTGGAGCCCACCACAGACCACTGCCCAGGCACAATGGGAAGGAAAATCAGCCTCACCTCTGAATTTTCCTGTGTGTTTAAATCAGACACTTAGTGATTTTGTTTTAATGTAGGGTTTGAGTTTGAATAGTACTTTAAGCACTGAACTGTCTCCTTAATGTTTGGAGGGGATTAAGTTCAGAGTTCATTGTGTTGTCTGTCATTTTAAAAAGATTAGATAGTTTAGTTCGGCTCCTACTGGCTATGTAAAAGTCTCTGTATTTATTGACTGTCTGGAGTCATTATCAAAGCTTCTAAAACCAATCGACACCTTGTAAACAAAAGTCCCATTATTTTAGTGATCCTGATAAGATTTACATGATATGCACATTTTTGGTATGATCGATTTAACTGTAAGAGATATTCATATATGTGTGATAAATGATTACCAATTCAATTAGCAAATTAGGCTTTACTTTGGTTTTGAAATTGCAAATGAATATAACCCATCCTAGTCTGTGTCAGATATAACTTGTAGTTTTGGGGTTGGATCAGAAAAATTCTGAAAGGTTTCAAATATTCTTCCAGGAGAAAAAGATCCTTTCAAAGGGAGGAAATTATATTCTAAGTTTGGGGATCATTCTGGTGACTATTAATAAACTGAGAAACAATATCATGTGGAAGAGTCTGATGTCCTAAAAGAGTAGATTTTGGTCATGTAGTAGGAAAGCTGTGCACCACAGACTACTACTACATAATTGTTAAATTGTATGAATTACTTATTTTTCAAATAGCCATACAAAAATCAAGTTGAATTAGAGATTTCAAAGAGTCATTCTCAAGAAATGACTGAAGGGTTTTGGTTGGTTTATAAAGGGGCAAAGCTAAATTACAGGATGGTCAATTGAACACTCACATTGTAAATATCACTGACAACCAGTACCATTTCTGGTGCCCCAGGACTTCCATTTGTAAGTCAGATGTTCCAAACACAGCAATGGATTTCTGAATGAGAATAATGCATTTCGCTGTATTTATTTAGAAGATGGGTTATAAAATCATAAAACTTAACTGACAGACTAAGCAAGTTCCATTGGATTTGGAAACTTCGGCATAATTTTTACAGCCTTGCTGTCACAGCAATGGTTTTTTCACCATTCATGTAAAGAGGTAAGTTAAGATACTCCAGGAGAGGTAAGAGCTTTTTTAGGCCTGATGATATAGTTGGTTAAGAAAAAAACCAGTTTCTCAATACCCAGTTTATGCTGTGCATATTGTGTAGGGCTCTCACATAAACTGGTTTTACAGAAAGCCTTTTGCTATTGAACTTCAGCTTACACTGTGCAACAAGTCATTTTTTGTGGTGATCTGTCTGCTGGACATTTGTTTGCTGACATTTGATAAATACTTGCTGCTTCAGATGTTAATCAAATGGTGTTAATAAATCAAATCAGTTTGCTAAAACCTTGTATGTTGACAGTGCCAAGGTATCCTGTAATCTGTGTCAAAAGGATCAATAGAAGCACATGAAAACATTACCACTGTGGGACAATATTGATTTTTGTCGTAGAAATACTTACTTAGCTCCTGAACTAAATCATTAAAATCAATGAAAAATCTTCCACTGACTTCACTGGGCATTGGGTCAGGCATTTAGACTGACAATTTTCTGGTTCAGGTACTGTTTTTAAGTTTGCAGGAGTAGAGCCTCCCAGAGAATGGGGGCCTGATCCTTAATGGCAAGTTCCAGGCATGCATGTGATTACAAGAAGTAGCTCCGGGAACAGCTCCATTGCACAGTTTCTCAGGAAATACAAATTTAGAAGCTTTGCATGATAGGCAAAAATTTAATCTCCTTCCATTATTACTACTTTAGTTAGTGTGACTTAGTTTTTCAAACTTAAATCATCTTCTTTTTTGTCATGTTTAAACACAATGTTTAAGTAATGCACCTTCCCATTAGAATTATTTCTCAAAGAATTTATGGCCTTCAAGGTAAAGGTCTGTGTAATGGGATTACAACCATAACAACGACACAATAGCATCATTAAGGGTACTTCAGTTGCATTTACTTTCCCAGTGCTTGAATTTATTGCTATACTGTAAAGTCTCTATTCAGAAAAAAAATATGTTTAGTTCCATTTACAGAGCTGACTTTGCCTGAGAGAGATTAGAAGTAAAATTATTTGAGATAGAATCAAAGAATTCCATCTTTTTAATTAGTCTGTTAAAGGCAGGAGTACCTAAAACAAATATTTAACTCTGTTGTTGAACACTACTGCCAAAGTCATGAAGAGGAAATTTATAGGGAGCTCTAAAGTCACTTGACAATTATTTCCTTGGGTTATGACTTCTCAAATTGCTGTTTATTGCCAATAGCACTACATTTCAACATAAATAGGATTCATGGGATTAGTGCACTGTCCTGGTAAAGATGTTTAATCTTCACTTTAAATGAAATATGGTAATTGAACCCCTTTCTTCTTGTGCAAGAAGTGCCTTTAAACAAGCTTGGCTGTTTTTATACCCACTAATGAATCTCTAGCTAAAATACCTTTTTGGTCAGAAGCCAGGCTTGTCTTGTTACCTGATGTTCTCTGTAAATAGAAAGCATGAGGTGAAGAGGGGGAAGAGGAAGGGAAATGTTCTAATAAGAAACAAGAACTAACCAATACTACTTAAAATAATTCATCATTAGTAGGATTAAAAATGAGAGAGGAAAAAATAAACTTTGGCCAATAAATAGCTAGTTCAAATCCAGCCAGTTAAGTGTTTAAAAAAAAAAAGTAATTTGAACATTCTTGGTTTGTTTTGTTTTAATAAATTTTATAAACTCTCCCCTCTCTTTTTTTTTTTTTTTTCCATTTTTCCTTTTTGGCAGCTGGACTGAAGCACAGCATAGTTTAGCAGAGAGACAGAGACAGGATTACCTCTCAGTTTTAGGATGACCCCTTGCAAGCAGAGTCAAAGAAAGCTCATCATTCACGATGGGATTTGCTTTGTCAGAGCTGAAACAATTCCAAAAGGTCCAGAAAAATAATGGACTCCATCTCCATACCTGCTACTTCAACATTTCTACTGGTTGCATGATAGCAAGCATTTTAAGATCGCTTTAAATATTTACTTTGAAGATCACTTTAAATCACTCAGATGCTTATTGTTTTGTCTTAAAGTCCCATGCCAATGCCAGTCAACATCTTTGGGAGTCTCAGAACACTTTTTACTGAGCCCTTCAATTCTCCTTCCTTAGCTACAGGGGTCATTGCAGCGCCGTTTGCAGGACAAACATCCCGTACCTGGGCATCCTCAGCACAACCTTGTCACCTCGGTAGGTATTCATTTGGAGGGGCTCTGTGGGCAAATGGCACAACACAGCTCAATCCACACATCCAGACAATCTCCTGCTGTACTGTATGGCATCGTTCTTTCTGACCGCTGGGACCGAGCAGTGGCTTCTGCCACGCCCTGAGACACGCCCAGGTTTTGCAGTGAGGAAAATTGGTGGTTACAGGTGACAACTGCCAATAAAACAAAACAGACATTACAAGTCTGTGCCCCGTCCTGGTGCTCACCCCACAGGGATGCAGCCAGGCAGATATCATGAGCTCAGACCCAGCTGCACCCAGGATACTGGTGTGACCACTGTCATCCACAGGTACAAATTTTCATAGGATCAGAAAGCCAGAAATCCACCAACAGGCACCATTTCCCCAAGAGCGTACTAGGAAAGATTTGCTGAAGATTCACCCTTGTAATCCCTGGCCCTAAATATCCCACAAGGTCATAAACCTTCCCAGGGTCTCAGAACAAATTAACCAGGCTCTCCTCCCTCAAAAACTTTGCTGAGTCAAGTCATGGAAAAAAAAAAGAAAATATTTTCTCAGTATTTAAAATCCCCACACCCAACTGTGGGAGATGTCTGTGAGCAAAGAAAGGAAAGAATCAGGAGGAGCACAGCCCTCCCTTTGCTTCATGGGGAAGCCAAACCTCCAAGGTGGCCACCACATGCTGCTCCAGCCTGGGCCAGGTGTGTCTTGGAGCTGGATTTGGGAATTGCGTGGGTTTCCCAGGCTGAAGGACTCGGCAATAGAGGAAAGGCTCTCCCTGCTCTGTCTCTTCCTAGAAGTTCTCATTTTGTACATTAGAACAAGCTCTTGTCTTATGGAAAAAATTAATTTTTGTCACTTTGTTTTCTATCTTGAGGAGAAGGACATAATGCCTTCTGATTTTATGTGATTGCCAGGAAGCTGCTAAATGACTTCTCACATCTAATGTTCCCAAAAGTTAACATGCAAATTTGTTGATGTTATTAGGACTCCAAAGGCAAAGAATCATATTCATCATCTGTCCCTTCTTTGAGAAAATTATCCCATCTACTTTTCCCTTATTTTACCTTAGAGATTTTGAGACAGTGGAGTTCACATTTATAGCCCACTGGTTTGTTCTAGTTAATTCTATTTAGTGTTAATTCTTAAATTTCTTAATAAGGCATCATGGAAGCATTTGTTGAATTTAGAAATGCCTGGTTAAGAAAGCAGAAACATCATGTTTCTCCCCTCCACTCCCTGTATGTTCCCTTGTGAGAACCCCAACTATATTAACTGTAGCTGTGATCTTCTCTACCAAAACAATGTAGTGACATTTCTGAAAACTGGTGAATGAATTTTAAAATCTGCCCAGGGAACTTTGAAAATATAGAAATACTTTCCAGATAAAACATTCAGATTTCATTATTAATATAACTGGCATCAAATAATCAAATGTATTGAAGCACCTGCCAGTAAAATGAAGACGTACAACTCTCTTCAGGTTAGAAGGTAGTGGCATTTAGCAAATACATATGGCTATGTACATAGAGCTGACATCTTTTAGACAAGATCAGAACTGTTCTGCTCTGCTAAATCCCTTACAGGTAGCGCATGAGCATATTTTAATTAAATTTGTTTGATGTCATAGTTACACACAGTTGTGCAAGGGGACGCTGCTGGTATCTCATAGCTGAAGGGAAAAAAAGAAAACCCTATGCTAAATATCATGAAGCATAGCTAAAGGGACCTGGGGGCCCTGGTAGATGGCAAGGGAATATGAGTCAGCAGTGCCCTGGCAGCCAGGAGGGCCACCTGTGTCCTGGGAGGCTCCGGGCACAGCATCGCCAGCCGGGCAAGGGAGGGGATTGTCCTGCTCTGCTCTGGGCAGCTTCACCTCGAGTGCTGGGGGCAGTTTTGGCTGACACAGTACAAGAAAGATATAAAAGTATTAGAGAGCACATGAAGGAGGGCAACAAAGATGGTGAAGGGCCTTGAGGGAAAATTGTATGAGGAGCGACTTGGGTTGCTTGTTCAGCCTGGAAGAGCCTGCAGGAAAGACCTCATTGCAGTCTACAGTTTTCTGGTGAGGGTAAAAGGAGGTGCAGACACTGATCTCTTCTCTCTGGTGACCAGTGACAGGATCCAAGGGAATGGCCTGAAGCTGTGTCAGGGGAAGTTTAGGTTAGGTAAATGTTCTTCACCTAGAAGGTGTTTGGGCACTGGAACAGGCCCCCAGGGAAGTGGTCACAGCACCAACCCTGACAGACCTCAAAAAGCTTTCTGAAAATCCTCTCAGGCCCATGGTGTGACTCTTGGGGATGTTCCTATGCAGAGCCAGCAGTTGAACTCAATCTTTGTGGGCCCCTTCCAATTCAGGAGATTTTATGAAGCTATGATGATTCTGGTTAGTGTACTTGTATTTGCCTTTTGCTAATGGTACAGTACAGCAGGCCTGGTGAGATATTCCTCATTGCACTTGCTGGTTAATTTGAGAGTAAATCACTCACTGACTAGTGCCAAGAATTCAGAGTTAAGGGTTGAGATGGCATTTATGCAGTTAACCAAGGCTATACACACTCAGCCATCCGTTGTTAAAGTGCTGGACACTCCCAATTTCTAGAGGTCTAGACAGGCTGTAAAAAAGGGAGTGTTTAGCAGAGTCCTGGTTTTTATAGACTTAGAAGCATCCTACTCCCAAACTGGAAGCAGAGAGAGCTATACAAACAGGAGAACCCTCAAATACCAAACCAACTTCCAAACTCAGTTCCTCAAAACAGCTTCACAAGAAGATTTTGAAACAATGATTGGTGTGAAAAACATTTGTATGTTACCCACAAAAACTCTTGTCTAGCATAAACCCCCACATTTTCATAAATCAGACTGTACATAACTATACAGACACAGGTCTTCTATACACAGTTCACCAGACATGAACTTACTCCAACAAGGACTACTGTCAAACTCTTAAAGATTGTGGAACTAACTTTGAACTTCTTAATGTTGGTTTATATTCAATATCGAATCCAGTCTTAGGACCTCACCCACTACTTCTGCAATGCAATGCAACTGTTCAGAAACATGTGGCCATATCTCAACCCAAACCAGTTTGCTTGGGTTTTCAAAGGTCTTGTGTCAATTATACAATGTCATAACACCTCAGTAACCAATAACCATATTTGCTTTTGGCAAACATTCATCTAAGAATGATAAGTGTGCCAAGCACTGAAAGCTACATCATCTTACTCTAGCTTACTCAACTTCTGGTTTTCTTAGTGCTTCTGAAGCAGCTAGCAACAATTCCAGGTTCCAGGTTTTGCATCTGTAACAAAAATACTTAGTTTTAGATGTCCAGTTGGCTTCAATTTCAAAGAATTCTTCCATTCATCCTTAAAAGATACTGCAAAGAAAATACCTTTGACATCAACTTCAGTCTTTTTATCTAAACTCACCTGTGCGTACAGATTTCTTTCTTGTAGATAGTTTTTCAAAGACCACGTAATATAAAAGTGGGCAATACTATGAAAATTTAAAAATAGAATAGTACAGTATCTGTATCATGGTAATACATTTATACAGGTACATAGCTATGATTCAAAAGATAGCTTAATCATTGTCTAATGGTGAAGACATGACTCAGTGAGTGCAGTAGCACTTAATAAAGTCATTTGCTTGAGAATAATTTTAAGTCTGAGTTCTTCTTAAGCACAATGGAGAAATATGTAAACCATTACACAGCAATGTTATAATAAACTTTGATACTTGTCTCTTTTTAACTGCTGAAGCAGCTGTGATGAATTTTTTTCTGGGAATCTAATTACTTGTAAGGCATTCTTTTGCAATGTGTTTTGCTGAGTAGTTTGTTGCAAATGATTTTGTTTGTATGGTTTGCACTTCTAACTAATGGCATATCCAGGATTAAATGTTTTAATTTTTGTAGTTATTTAGCCCCTTCAAAAATTTGACTCATGAAATATAGCAGCATATATTCTAAGTGCTAAGTCATGAAAAGAGGTAATATGTTAATAATCTGTTATTCATACCTATGATAAGTTACACCCTTGCCTCCTAGTATCTTCTGACTGACGAAAGACCGTGGAATTTTATGTGGTCTTAATGTAATAGCTGAGGATTCTTGTAGTGCTAAAAAATCCTTGTAAACACCTGGCTCTGTGCTACATTTATTCTATTAATTTTTGTAAATACAAGTTCTAAAGACCAAAACTCTTTTATTAAAACTGGCAAGTGGATTGATTCAGCATTCCCCAAGATACCAAGCACAGTCTTCAGATCATTAACTGGAGTCAAGGTTGATGAGAAGCTGTGGCTACCCTTCAGACCTTCAATTACATCCCACCTTTCAAATGCAACATTCTCCTGTACATCTGGGAATACAACTCTCTATGTGCAGAACACTCAGACTGGGTCATCAGAAACTGAGTATGTGAGATGACAAGTTGATCTGCAGAGCCAGGATCTCTAATCTTAGGGTCAGATCACCCCTTCCCTGCTTAAATTCAGAGCCAGACATGTAGCTTATAGATGCACTGCCCAGTAAATCACACTGCTGAATACAAGCATGAATATACTCATTGCTCAAGATTTGCTAACCTTTAGGTCTTAAAGAAAAAAAACTTACAAATGTCGTACTGAAAATAGCACTCTTCAGTGGATCCCTTTAAAAATGGGATTTGATTCAAATGGTATTTGCAAATGAGCTGTGTAGCCCAACCCACTCCAGATCACCTGGCCGGGAGTGACAGTCACAACACACGCACGGAGCTGCTTAGGACTGGGATAACATGTCTCCAGAAACAAACACAACAGCTTGTTCTCCAGCAGGTTGAAACAAGATAAAAATAATGATTTGGGAAACCAAAACTAATCCTATGTTTATTTAAATGTGACAGCATTTTGTTGTTGTTCTTAAAGAGCCTCTCTGTGCTCACAAACAGCTCCAATCACCACAGTATCGGAGCAGTGTGGAACCATGAATTAACTACTGGGAATCACAGAATATTCTGAGTTGGAAGGGGCCCAAAATTGAGTCCAACTCTTTAGTGAATGGCCTGTGAGTGGATTGAACCTGTGATCTCAGCATTATGAGCACCCTGCTCCACCCAACTTAGTGCTCCTTCGAGGGAAGGAGGTAGCAGCTGTTTCACAGATGGGTGCCTGAAGCATAGACTGATTTTACTAAATAACTTATCCAATATCAAACTGCAAATGAGTGGCAAAGCAGAAAATTTAACCCAGATTTCCCAAGTCCTAGCCCAGGATTCTCAGCACAAGAAGACCTGTGCTTTACAAAAGTGGGTGCCTCTGATTAATTTCTGGTACTTTCAGGTTCTGATGAGGCTGGAAATATTCCAGCAAAAGAAGGAAGTGGAGACAAGTATGAAAAATGAAACAAATACACAGGTAACCAAACTCTTTTGGCAACCTTAAGCTTGGTTTAAACTTAGAAAGTTTTGTTTCCAGGACAAGTTAATCTTTAAATAAAAGTCTATGACTTGTGATCTGACTTTCCTTTTTAAAGCAGATTAATAACTGTACCTAAAAATAGGAAAGAGAAGAAAGCAATTTAGGAAGTCAGACATTTGAGGTTCAACCTTAACTTACTGCTGAGCATAGTCTTATGGAGATTGTTGCCCAAAATGTTGGATCTGCTGCCCAGAGCAAAAATTTCCTGACCTCTCCACAAACTGGATCAAGGAATGAGAATGGCAGAAAATATATTGGATACTATTGGGTTTTTTCTTGTTTGTCCCTCTCTTAGCTGGCTGGCTGCTGGGTCAGACATTGCTCCCGGTGCACAAAGAGCAGCAGAAAATTGTGGCACAAAGATTGAAAGGGGACTGTGCTTTGCCATGTCATGTAGCTGCCACAAGTAGGTAATGTAACTCCAAACTCCATTAAGTGAGAAAAATTTGGTCCCAGATTAAGGTAGCCATTTCTTTCAGACTGAGATGAAGAAGGGCTTCTCTCCTTTGCTCTTACTTGCCTGAAGTAATTTTCCAGAATGGTACCACCATGACAGTGCAAATGTTGTGGTCTTCTGAGCAGCTACAACTTCTGTGGGGCAGAGAAATCCATGTCTGACAGTCATTGACTCAACACAGACACAAACTGAGGTTGTGGATTCACCATTAGACTGTCTTGTAGGATAAGTTCAGACCTGATCAGGCATGAAAACCATGATCACATACAGCTTGGTAAATCAGTTATATTTAATCTTTTAAAAATAATCATACAAAAAGAGCTTTAACATTTACAGAAAGACTGTGTGCTGTGCTTTATGTTACAGAGCCCTACATTTCTAATCAGGTGCAAGGTTCCAGGAACCCAAATTTATTATCTATTGGAACCACAGTCAGAAATTTACACACATTGTATAGAAGCCTGTCTGCATACTCCACTGTAATTGCTTCAGCTTCCAGAAGGCAGCAAATTGCTAAGATAGGTGTTTTTTCAGTTTAGCACCAGGCTCCCAACAAGATGAAAACAGCTTGTGGTAAATATAATAGCTAGCAGCCAGAACAATAGCAATTAGGACAACAGCCTAAATCCTGTGGTGGCTCTGGAAAATGTGTGAACGGTCTTGCTAGTGTAGTGATAAGAAGTTTAAATTAACATTCATTAGCATCTCTGGGAGTCCTACAGCAGCCCCAAGCCAAGAAATCATTAAGCTGGCTCTTCTTCCTCCTGGCTAACCCTGGTGGGACTTAAGCAGAGTTTTAGAGTTGACATCACCTTACATGCTTTTCCAAGCAGAGATATGGGGCTCTGAATCAGAACCAAAACAACCCCAAACTGGATGACACCAACCTCTCCCCCCCGCCCAAAAATACAACCCTTCTAAAATTAAAATAAAAATAAATAAATCTTTTAAAAACCACCAAAGGATTTCTATTTAAAGGCATAGTATGTGTGTGAAAAACTATACGGCTGATTAGTAGCTGTAAATTCTTTTTCACAACACTGATTATCCATATTGACTAACAAAAGCAGGGTTTCCCACACCCCCAGTGAAAATGGACATATTCTTCATGAGGCAACAGTGCATATTTACTTCCTGCAAAGTACTGTTATTTTCAAAGTAAAACTATTTTGAAGCAGCAGGACAACGTTTTTTTGAGGTAAGTTCCAGACTTTCACTTTTGCTATATAATCCACAATAATATACAATCTAAAAGGGGGGGGAAACTCCAACTTCTTAAAAAAAGTCATTGGTTTTATGCGTTTTCCTGTTTTCCGTCCAGTGAGAGTTCATTCCTCATAAAGGGCCGACAAGGCTCAAAATTACAGCACACAGCAGCACATCCCACATTTTTCAAAAATTTCCTTAGCTCTACTGAGTGCTAGGGTCCACACCACCCCTTCTGTGGAGAAAGTGGTAGGAGGCAGCAATCAAAGGCAGGAAGACAAAATAAAGTGCCTCTCAGGATTTCCTTGGCATACGTAGCAAGGCAGAGTGGAAAACAGTGGAATTAGAAAACTCGATTGTTTCCCGGATTGCATTCAAGGACTGATAGGATTCTACCAGTGTCAGCCAGAAGATCGAGTCATCCCTACAAGTTTGGGCTTTGGGGCCCCTTTGTTCGGATGGGATGGCTCTGCTCAGGTCACATTGCTGACTGGCTCCCCCAGCAGTTGCTTGATGGGATTTGGAGTAATCTCTTGATCATGTTCAGCAACTAATATTCAGTTAAAATAATTGAAAAAAGGAGAAGGGAAAAGCCCTCAATCAGTTTCTGCGTCCACCTGCTAATAATAACTTTTTTTTCCTTCAGAGGTAAGAAAAGAGACATAAAGAGAGGAGAGACTTTTACTTTGTCTTTTACTGCTGAGTAATTTAAACTTTTTTTCCCTCCCTTGTATAGTACTAGAAGATTTTAATAATCAGAGGACGTGTTACATCATGGACCTGAGAGTGGATACTATTTTAATTTCATATTCTCAGGTTTGCATCTATCATGTGGTTAAAACATGCACCAGAAGTGTGTGGGAAGGGGCAGAAATAGACCTGAAGCTGCAGCTTCCCCAGCCTGGCAAGCGGGTATCAGGCTGTGCAATGCCCAGACATTTATCAGACAACATGAAGCCAACTTGTGTGGAGCAGAAGGGCTAATACACTTAAGTAAGATACTGCAAGGGGCGTGGGACAGGGTGGTGTTAGAAACCAGAGTCAGCGCAGAGGAGCTGCTGCTTGGAGCAGAAATACTGCTACACAGTTTGAATAGACTTCCTGTGGCTGCCCTGAGACAACATCTGGCAGTGCAGCCTGCTGTACTGGAAAGGGAACTCCTCTGGCAAGCCCAGAGAAAATAGAAACATAACCACGAAGGTGGGAGAGCAGGTTCGTAACCTGTACCCAACCTCCTACAGTAACTGTTGTTATTTGTTATAGTCTCATTAAGCTTATTTGACACATAGTTGTCTAGATAACCATCTACCATTTCAGATTTGTGGGAACAATAGCCAGCTGAAAATACAAGGATTCAAAACTTTAGAGTTCTTTTTTTTTGTGACATAAGCAGACACCCCAACAGTGTACACCAAGTAAATCCCATCTGGGTCTGGGTTTTTTGAGGTTTTTTTATTGTAGAAGCAATATTTTTGTTTTCATTGTAGTTTACATAGTAAAAACAGGCAAACCGTGTCACTTTTTAAAAAGTGATAAATTTAAAAACAAGAAGTGAAACAGTGCAGATACCTGAAACTACACCAATTCTGCTAGCTTTGCTACACTACCAACAGAAATAGTCCTGTCCTGTTTAGATAGACTTTGTTTTGCTACATGACTGCATATGCAGTGAAGTGATATCAAGTCCTGAGGGTCCACTCCTTTGATGAGTTAAGCACACAAAGGCCCACATTTTGATGCAATCTGATATCATATATTTAAGTCCTAGACAAACTGCAACTGTGAGGAAGTGATAAACAGAACTTCCTGCACAAAGCTGCCTGAGATAACACTTTCCATGGACTGGAAAAAAAGAGACATGATTGCTACAGAACTAAAAGGGAACTATTCTGCTCTCAATAAATAACCCTTTCTTTTTCACGTGGCTATTGCAAAAGCCAAAGCACAAGTGACTAAGATTCTGTAAGCTGCAAAGCAGTTCTACTCCCACATTGCTGAAATGATTCTTTAAGGAACTGCACTTAATTCTGAGTTCCAGATCCATGTTCTCCCAAAGGCTTCTGTGCTGCAGCTAGAGCCCTGCAATTCAGAAACCTCCTAGCTAATATTTCCACTTACATTTTAAAGAAAGTTTTAAAGAAAACGAAACTAAAAACTTAAGTCAAATGAAGAAATAAGGAGGGATTGTTTAAAGAATAAGGCTAGATTTGTCTTCTATGAGGAAAAAATCCTGTAGGAAATAGAATTAATTCCTTCTCATGGAATTTCCTCCCAATTTTGCATCAATGTCACCTCAAACTCCAAGAAATTTAATATATTTATAATTACTTTGAATTCACGTTGTGACTGTTTGAGCAGTTTTCCTCACACTGAAAGCCGTGGGGGAAATGAGCTTCAAATGTGAGTATTTAACATACACCAGAAGTTGTTTGGGAGTTTTTTTATTAGAATTTAGAAAATATTTGAAGTATGGAGGTATTTCTTCGTATACAAACTGACTAGAGCACAAAATAAAAATCCATGGAAGTTAACGGTCCAAAGCACATGCAATTTCTAATACAAAGTGTCAAGAATTCATAAACTGTTCAAGGGTGAATCAACACTTGAAAAATAGACTTACACATTGTCAAAAGCACAGACAGATCACTGAAGCCTGGAAGAGATTCCACGGGTGCTTCTACAGCAGCTCACATACTATGCAGACACCTACTCTCACCTCACATGGGGATGTCCTAGAACCAGCCTTGGCATCAAGTCCTCTTTCTGAGACACCAGAAGGCTCCAGACTCCAGACATTACAACCTGTTCTGTATAAAGTATCTTTGCTAACATTCATCAGTTCTGTGCATTTCTTTTTAACCTTCTGTTTACACTGCTTTTTTGAGGAGCTCAGACTGTGTGACAAGTGAGAGAAGCAACTGCAGTATATTAAAAATCAATCAAATGCTACCTTATTTTTGGAAAGTTTAAAAAAAGCTTCTGCTGCTATTGCAAGTTTGAGAAGTAATAAGGGAAGCACAATGACTGATGAAATTAATGTGACAGCTCTCTGGTGATACTCTCAAGGACTTGCCCTGTACAGTGTTTCTTGACACATAAAGAGCCATAATATCATCATTTCTTCTGGTCCCTTTTGTACCCCACATGCCTACACCTCACCAGTGTCCCTGCAGCCCAGCTACCATCAGAGCAGCGCTGAAGATGCCCGCAGCACAACCATGCTGAGCTCAGGCAAACCAAGGCAGAGCTGTACAGAGCTCTCAGTCTGCGAAACACCAAGTTATTAAAAACAAAACACCTTTTCAGCAGCCTTTTTATTTGACCCATTTCAGAGGCTGGGTCAGAGCAGAGCCACACCAATGGGGCACCAGCCCCGGCATTAATCTGTGTGTCGGGCAGGGAGGAGAAAAGGAGAATCAGATTGAACGCCGGAGGAATGGTAAATGAAAGCACAGTCCAGTGATTGCTGATAGCTATGCTGTCAGGGTATGTGGCTGCAGAAAATAGCAGGCTGAATGATTCTTTTTCTGATAGCCTCTTAGCCACACACTTGAGCAAAGAACCAAATGCTATGGATGACTACAGCATTCTTGTGATTTATGAGACAGTAACTACCATGGTGGCAGCAATAGATAAAAAGTTTTTAAAATAAATAATGTAATACACACGTGCTTGTCAATTTTGGCCTATTTCCATCGTCTCTATATTATATTAAAAATATGGAAACTCATTTGTAATCAAATTCAAAATTTATTGTTTTCCCGTTAAGCTTGCACACTTGCTAATTTTTTTCTGACATTCCCTTCCTTGGAGAGATTTCTCTTGCAGATAAATTAATGTAATCAGATAACAATTTGTATTTTTCAGGTGCAAGTTGTTTTTGAATAAAAAAATAATTAATTTGCTTTTCTTTGGGAACTCAAGGACTGCTTATTCACTTTAAAAATTATTGAACAAACATTTTTATCATTGTCAAAACAAGTTTCATTTTCATTATACTGAGTTATCTTGAAACCAATATTTAGTATAACACTTGAGTGACTAGCTTATTGTTACTCAGATAGCCCAGCGATAGGCACCTTAGAAAGAACAAAAATAGGTAGTAGGCCAAACTATAAGTGGCAAACATTCTCAGTCTCCTCCTCCTTTACTATCAATACAGCTGAAAATCTGCACATCGGTGGTAATCTCGTAATGGGATTGAGCTCATTATCTTGGCTATGAATTAATTATTGATTTTTCAACTGCAAATACAAGCCTGCCGTGCAGACACTTGTGGCTACAGAAAGAGTGCTCATCTGATGTGAATCAGTGGGCAGAGGAATACTGTGCGTCAGCAACTGGTCCTTAAAATAAATAAAATGTCACTTAAATATTGTAAAAACAACAAACAAAAACTCATTTGATTTTTAGTGTTGCAAATGGAACACTGTGCCAACTTTGCTCTGCATAACAAGTCTCAAAAAGCTCTCCTGGGAATGTTTATATTGTGTTTCTATCCAGACTTCATATTTGCTTTGAATTGTGACAACAGTTTGACCGTTTTCATGTTAAAAGTTTCCTGCCTTTGTCGTGAAAGGAGCTTTTCATCAATATAGACAACAGCCATAACAGGAATTCAGGGATACTGCTGCAAATTTTATGAGCACCTGCCTGGAAGTGCTTCAGCCCCAGTCCCACCCCTACATTCCCCCCTCAGTCCATGTCTTCAACAAGTGCCAGTACCCTAAATCCCCCTGAGAGAAAGCAGAGGACAACGGGGCCCAAATCCTGCTATTGCTGCCCCTCTGGGAGGGGGCAAGGGCTGGGCAGGAGGCACCAGCTGAGTGGTGCAGGAGAGGAGAGCTTGGAGTGGGAATCTGAGTGCAAGGATGGCAGAAAAAGGGCTCTGCTAAGATGCTTTTGGAAATGTCTGTCTCACGCCCCAGCCTCTTTTGATCAGCATTTATAGTTATGAAGGTGGTTCTCTCAAATATAGTCTGGCAGAGAATTTCAGTATGGACTGTTAACTGTCCTGCTAATCTTAACTGCACATTTCAGAGCTGCTGGGAATGCCAGAGAAATGCTGATACTATTATGCTCTCAGTTACAAAAGATATGTGCATGTTTAAAATTTGGGGGGAAAATATGATTAATTTTCTGTTCTAGTACGATAGAATAAGAACTTTGACAGGTGTGCTCAGGTCCCACTGCAGTGGGAAAAGCAAGCACAAAACATTTTAAAGAGGTTTTCATGTACCTCAATACACATACACTTGTATGCATATATGGAAAAATCTTGGATATGAAGAACTCATACACATACTTACATATCAGTTTGTGTTTTGATTTTTACATTGAACACTGCAGAGCAGTTTGCTGTTTCCACACACATACCCCAAGTCAAGTAAACTATTCACATCCCAGTATCTTGAAATATATTGACTTCCCGTTACAGAAAATTCTACTTGGAAGATAAGACCATGCACAAGACTGAAAATACTGATTAGGCAGAAGTCACAGTGTCTTTGCCTAGAATAATTAGTTACCTCAAAACTTCATTGCAATGAAGAGAAATCAGAAAGTATGATTGGCCTTTTAGGTTGTTTTAGTTGAGTAACAAATAGACTGAACTTCCTTTTTTTTCAAAGGGTAGTCAAATAGTGATTATGCAAAGTGTACAATTCTAAACAGCTTATTAAGCAGCAAACCCAAATCTTTACAGATGAATAAGCTGCTTTAAAAAAGAAAAGAAAAAAAGGAAGAAAGAAAGAAAAAAGGCCAGAAAACCAGTGTCTTGTGTACAAGTTTTAAAAAAATCATCAGCTGCTCTAGCAATTCATCTCTCCACATGTTTTTATCTGTGCAAAAACCAATGATCTACAGGAATCAGTATATTTTCCTGTCAGAAGCTCCCAGGGGAGCTTCTGTCTGAAGCTCCCAAGGGAGACACTCTGTTTCCTAATCAAGAAAGTAAACCATCAAGAAAGTAAAAGAATAATGCAAACTACTGTGATACAACCCAGCTTTCCAATATCTTTGTTCAGGACCAAAACCTTATTATGTCACACCAAAGAAACATGAGCATCTCAAACTTTTCCAAAGGTAATTTTAACATGACCTATGAGTTGTGTGTACTTTCTTTCCATCATATTTGTACAGAAAAAGGAATAAAAAATAAAAATAATAAGTTTGAATAATATTCACATACTTTGGGAGACATGGCAGTATCTCCTAATAGCTGCATAGTAAAAGACAATTTTGAACATTTTCCTTGAAGTAGGCTAGACATCTAGGACATGTAATTCTACCTGGTTTAAAGAACTATTCAGCACAGTGAAAAAGCATACTCCAAAACTGATGTATTTGTCTATGCTTCCTATGCAGTGACCTTAATAATGTTATCATAGACTTACTCTGGTAAAACCAAGAGTAGTGGCAGGGTTTGTTTTCAATGCCTACTTGAACAGTCCTGGGATTCTCTGGACATTGATCAGTCAAGTGTAATTTCTTTAAACTTCAGTGAAAATCTACCAACTGTCATCTTGTAGTCCTTTTTTTAAAACCTGAAGAGAACCTGAAGTAAATCAATTCTTGGTCAAGCACCACATTAGTCCGTCACAGAACGTTAGCCCCTCGACAACGTAATTTAATGCCTTTAGCTGTTCATTATGCACACTAATGGACACACTTAACTATGAGAAAACAGCCATCACTACCCAGGACCCATTTTAGCAGGCATAGCATCTGCAGTACTTTCTTTTTAATCACGTGGGGACTGTTTCTTTCCAGCTACCATTATTGTTGTGTTCAGAGCGGAACAAAAGCTAGCAAGCTTCACACAGTCACCAAAAACCCTTACCACTCTCTCTCACTTTATGAGGGAATGGTTATGAACCTCTTGTCTGGATTAGGGGACCTAGTTACTAAACCCAGTTTATCAATTTCATTTTCAGAAACCTCCCAGCATTTTTTTAAACCTTTTTCCACATTTACATTTGTTTAATGGTGCACTACTTTATGATGCAGGTCACCCATTGCTGTTGGGATAGATATCCTTCTAAACAAACAAAACTAATTCTGAAAAAATACTTCTATAATAAAAAAAGATAATTCAATGCTTTTCCCATATTTTATGATAGAAATACCACTTTGTATAATGGGCACTACTGCTAGATTTTCACCTTAGCAGCCAGGAATGCTGATTCAAGTACTTTGCTTTTATTATCCTGTTATCTGGAAGTGGGGTCCTCAACAGTACAAAAAACTATGTGAGACATTCTTGATACTCTATTTAACTTACTTTACTATGTCTCCAAGGTGTTAAGTGAAGTCTGTCACTGTCCCAGAAAAGTTCCTTAACTCCATGGCTTTCACAAACTTATATAACCCATTTATCTTCCAATTCACCTGGGGATTACAGAAGACCTCAGCTGAGTCGTAGCTTTTAATGAGCTTACCCAGAGCCACAGGGCTGAGATACCGAGATTGTTCCTTCTCTGCCAGGCCATGGCCCAGACAGGGGTACAAGGACAACTGTGTCCGAGCACAAGCCAGGCCTGCTTCCCTTCTATCTCTAGCCAGACAGCAAGGAAAAGGCTGACTATACGATTTGTGTAAATCATTGTTTCCTAAACATTGTGGATCACTGAATTTCAGCTAACCCACAACACCAAATTTTCACCTGTGCTGAAGGTTAAGATGCATGGTTAACAAATGTTCTGAGGTTATGTGCCTCAAAGGGCTTGCTGAGGTCACCTACCATTACCTGGAGAAGCTTTGCTGAAAATTAGATTTCCCAGCAAATTTAAGCTAACCTACATGTGTTCTGTGACTGAAAGATGCAGCCCCATAACCTGCTCAGATGAGTGTCCTTAGTGTGCCTCTTCTGAGTATGAGTAGCCAGGAAACTATGCAGGCAGTTAGATCAGGGAACTTGTGCTGAAAATTAACCTGAAAAAATACAAATAAAGTGGTCAGTTTTCACCAGTGTGAGTTTTCACAAAATGTGTGGGAACAATGACTGGGGAGAAAAGGGCCAGAAAAACTATTTTGGCTGCAACTTCTTAAAGCAATGGTGGTACATCAGGAGGGTACTGAGAGCTACGCCCAGACTAGTGGGAGCTCTTTGCAATGACTTAAAACTGGGTTGTTTGGAAATAGTACGTTTGCCATATGTTTCTATGCTGCCTCCTGCTGAGGATGCTAAAGAGCTCAGCAAAGCTCACAAACAGCTCCTTGGTAGGTATTATCACTCCTGTTTTACAGGATCGAGGATGTGGACAGAGCTTGGATTGTTTGCCTGAAGCAAAAAGCAAGTTAGTGGAAGAGAGACAGAAAAACAAAGCCACTGATCCTTGATTCCCACCACTGTGTTAATTAATAAATCGATTGTGACCAACAGGCAGAACATTGAGAAGTGCCCCCTGAGCATTTACTAGCAGGTTAGGCAAATGAGCAGCTGCGTAGCCACACCAGTGCTTGCTCTGCTGCACAAGCAGAGAGAGCAGAGCACACAGGACCAGCACCCGTGGGGCTCTGCACCCTCCCTGAGGAGGCACCCTTAAGTCTGGTGAGAACAAACAAGGGTAGGAAACCCAGGAAAGTCACAAGGTAGGATTTAGACACGGATACAACTCCAGCAGATTCTAACATCAGGTTCACATCTTGAGGGTGCAGGGCGTTGGCTGGTCTTGACCTTGTCCTGTCCATGGTGGGGCTCTGCACCCTGCACAGGATCTTGCTGGTCACAAGATACAGGAGGGAGCCACTGTTTTGTCATCCCTGACAAGTCAAGAGGAGTGTGCATAGCCCTGTGTGGTTGTTGTTAAGTTATACCACTCCCACCCGGGAAAACAACTACGACTGTAATGCTATTGAAGGAGGAGGAAGTACTTCATTTTATTCCGTTTTACAAACACACATTACATAAGGGTACAAAAACCTTTGTCATTGCTTTAAAGCCCATATGAAGCCATGCAAAAATATATACTGCAACAGAGAAAGCAATGCTTTATGCTCTGTATAGAGTGGTAAAGATCAGATTAACACCCACTTTATCATAGTTTCTGACCCTGCACTTCTGCTGTTCCTTCACACCACTTTGTATTGACATGAAGGATGGCACACACTGTGAGGTAATAGATATTCAGATCTCACCTGTTCAAAAGGGAGTTGCTAGTTGGCTGTTAAATATTTTTATCTTGTGGTTTTATAGCCTCCACTGCAACAAGTAAACAAGATGCTTCTGCCCTTGAAACCATGAAGGTTGCAGAGTTAACATGGGCCTTTGAGGTGGCACCACAGAGGTAACAAGAGCTGATGTGCACAAAGCAACTGTGTCCACCAAGTAAGATTTGGTGTGTGCTAACTCATTTTCACCTGTTTTAAGTATTAATAGTGGTGCTTGTTAGTATGTTTTTCCTTTTGCAGAAGTCATCTTAACGTCTTAATATACGAAATTCTCTTTTCACCTCTCAAAACTTTCCAGCTGAGGACCCAGTTATTTGTAACGTATGCTTAACTAAAAAAAAAAAAAAAAGTCCAAACTCTTCCTTCAGCTAGTTCCAAAAATGCCATATTTCATTCATCCAGACTTTGGGCAATGTCTACTGTTCAATTTTGAAAAAAATATCACATATGAGAAAGACTTTGGCAGAACTGAGGCATTTAAACTTAAAAGTGTGTAATGCAGCTCCTTCCCCTAACAGTGGGGGCACATTTAATTTCCCTGGCATTGACCCTTTGTTGTGTGTATGAGCAGGCAGGCCTTTCCCAATCTGATCACTATTGCCCACCTCAACACATCCCAATATCTGGTCTCAGCGAGTTTTCTATCAGATGCTATGGGAGGGCATTTCTAACCACTAATAGAAATGCTGGTTTATTGACCCAGAAAGTTGACTCATCAGAATCAGGTATTTCGGTGAGGACCTTGCAGCAGGACAACAGGGATGGTAGCCACGGGGGTGGGGACACTACCTCACAACAAACCTGAGGGCTCTGGTGACACATTGCTTCAGGGTCTCTTTTTGGCCAGCTCATTCACAGGGGCTCACAGTGGACACACATCTCTGCAGTTGTTCTTGTTCTGCCTTGGCAGAAGCCCAGGAGTGGGAGCAGTGACAAGGATGGGACAGAAGTTCTTTGGAGAAGAAGGGTAACCTGTGTCCTGGCAGACAACAGTTCAGTTCTTTATCACTTCCCAGACTCCAGGGGAACACCAGTCTAGAGATCTTAATCAAGGAAGCATCTGGATGTCCAATTTTTCTGCTAGACAGCCTTTCCCACCTAGCTGTCATGCCAAGTGCTTCCTCTCAGTTCCTACACCAGGATGTGCATGAAACTGACCCATGAAATTTAGACAAAATAAAGTCATAAAAGGGAGCGGAGCAATACCTGAAACCATTCACTGGGCATGGATTGCCATCGAAAGTGATGTACATTAGGAGAGCATTTCCAGACAGGAACAGGAGCTGAAAATGTAAGCTCCAACATCTCATCAATGCCACAGGGTTTAGCAGCTCCTCTTTCTTTAAGTTTCCCGCTGCATAATACCCCAGGCACAGGCACTAGCAAACATTGTGGGAGAAGTCACAATAATAAATTATCTGTATTAATCATGGAACTTTATAAAATAAACACTCTAAGAGCAATAATTTCCTGTGTGATTTTATCCTCTGAACTTTCCAGAGTTGGTTGAACTGGCCTTTTTACAGATATTTGCTACAGCTTGATTTCAGATGCATCCGCACAAATACAGAATAAACAACCTAGAAACAGTGCAGGAACTTTGAGCTTCCACTACCCTGACCAAGAGCAGAACATAACCCACTGAAGGACATCCTGAAGCCAGACTTGGGAAATGCTTAGAAGATCCAACACAACCAAACCCTTTCAGGCAGGAGTGCCATACTATAAACAATATATTAAAGGCAACTTCCTAAAACCTTTCCAGGAAAGAAATTTATGTCATAGCTAAAGGCATTTCCCTGACATTTTCATCTTTGTTCTCTCAATCTTTGATAGTGTGGGAAGGAAATCAGACAGCTTGTGGATATTGCTGCTACCCTTCAATTCTACTGATAATAGTTGTGGAAACATACACATAAGAATAACTTCCTGAATGAAACAATATTTAGCGCATATAGAAGCCTTTGTTCTTGTTGCCTAGAGAATATATAGTTATACACAGTTATAGTGACTTTTACATGACCACTAGGATGTGTGAATGCTCTCTTTGAAAAAAGAAAAGCAGCCAAATCAGGTGGGTTTTTCCACACAGAAGGGACAAACATACGTGCTAGCTCCACTTTTCTTAAGCCAGTTGTATCATAACAGGAAGTATTACTCATTCTAAATTTGATGCTGAATTATTTTACAAAAAAACTATGATTAACAGTGGACAGAACTTTCCCCTTTTATTTCAATACCTTGAACAGATTTTTCAGAAGAAGCAGCCAGTGTGTCACTAACTGGAACACATTCAGTCACAGGACTGAAGACATAGGGGTTTGATATTCCTGCCCTCACAATTGCAGAGAATCTACATGATTTTGTTTGACTTGGGCATAAAAAGAAGATAAACTTATGACAAATACACCTGTCACAGCAAGATGATAAAAAATACCAAGTAGTTAAGTTTTCCCCAGTGTTTAGACTTTCTAATTTTGTAAGACAGTAAACTGGGGAATATAAAAATGGCCATATTGGGTCAGATCAAAACTCCACATAAGCAAGTATCCTCCAGCAGTTAAAACTATGCTGGATAATTAAGAATGGGGGCAAGAACAAAATAATGGGAGAAAAAAAAAAAAAACCAACCCAAAAACTAAACAAAACAGAGCAAGGTGAAATAACCTCTTACAACTGTATACACTTACCTACTTATTTCATCAGAAAAGCTAAAGGACAAGAAGGACCCAACCACTAGTCCTCACAGATCTCCAGAAGGAAAACAAGGGAGCAAACTGGGCCAGAAGAAGTAAATTAAGAACAAAGAGACAACAGGGGCTCATTTCTTTTGTTTTTGTTGTTTGGTTTTTTTTTTGGTAGGTGAGTAGTAGGATTGTCATCTCCTGAAGCGAAACTCAGACCCCATAAGAAATCCTGGGGTGTGTAACTTAATTAAGCTGAGCTTTTCCCTCCTCTACACTGGAACGTGAAGAGATTATTATATGCTCATATTTCACCTGTACTGTATATTCAGCCATTTTATTTTCTAGGCTACATGATTTTGACCTTGCACATGTTAATGCAAAGTGCTGTCATCATGTCTCTATAATTTCAAATCAATACAAAATTCTGATGTTACACAACAGCTTAAAACCCACACAATTTTTCCCTTCCAAGGCAGTATTTAACACAGTTATCCAACACATCTCAACATCATAACTTGAATCTGACATTGAATGGAAAAAAAGCATGCTCATTGCTTTTTCCAACCTTTAGTGTATATATATATATATATATATGTAGTACTTAAAATTAAGTGGGGGATTTTTTGTTTGCTTGTTTGTTTGTTTTACTTTAGTAGAACATTTCTTTGTTTTAAAGATGGATTTTATTCACTTTATTTCTCCTCTGGCTGGCAAAGTTAAGAGAAGTCTGGTTTCTTCTATTAGGCACGACAAATTTCCAGCACAAAGATTCTAATTCCCCTGACCCTGCACACCTTGCATAGTTATTCACCCCACTCCTATGTCTGAATTAATAGCATCTGATGTTTATAAAATTAAATACAGAAGAAATTAGACTTGCAGATTTAAATCTACACTGTTTTGAAGTACTTTATGCCATATCAGAGAACCATAATAGACTTCCCCATGTAACAAAACCAATGTTTTATTTCATTTATTTCAGCCTAAGATGGCAAGGACATAATCATATCTGTTTCTCCATCCTACCAGCTGCCTGGGTAAACAGCAAGTATTCACAAGATCAACACAGTGTCTCTCAGTGTTTAATTGGAGGAGCAAAGTAAAAATAACTCTTCTGCATTAAACACATTGGCTTTAAAGTTTGAACAAACCTGAGTCCTTTATAAATTGAAGTCTGTAAAACAGCTTGATGACTGCTCCTTTATTCTTTCTGAGTATATTTGAGATTATAACCTTAATATATATTTATAATTTTATTCTAAATCTTAACTGAAGAATGTCTCTTCCTTTGGTTTTCTGACTGGAAGACTGAGCTGTGTTATAATTTGGATGAGACATTGCTGACAGTCAAATCTCCAAGGGGAGGCTGGGATGGCTTTGTCCAGAATATGGGCAGGGAGGGATTTTATTCAGAAATTCATTGGAGGCAGTTAGACCAAAACAAAATACTTTTTTAAATCTCATCCTAGTCAGGCAATTTCATCCTCTGTTTTGTTCTACTAGGTGAGTACACAGAGGTTTGGGGTTTGGTACTACACCTGCCCCATCTAAATGGTGGCTATGTAAATAATACACTGGCCAGCCACCATGCTGGCCCATCAGCTAACAAGTATGGCACCAGCAGCAGGGGTCGTGTGGGAAATCAAAGGAGACAAGAAGTGAAAAAAGAAGTTGTGTGAGTTCTTCCTGCCCTTGGTTTGTGTCTTTTTTTTTTGGTATCTCCACCCACATCATCGCCCCAATAAAGCTGTGGCCAGGGCAACCCTGAGAACTGTGCATGTGAACAGGAGCATCTTCAGCACATTAGAGGACTTCAAAGCATAACATTCACTATTTCCAGTAACAATGTTAAAACTGTGAGTTGCCCTGTTCAGAAAAGTCAGAAAATTGAGAAAAGCGTATTTGTTTTAAATATCACATAGGTTCTTATTTGCATTATGATACTTTTAGTCCCTAGCTGCACATTTTCTAATTTCTCTTTGACAGTGTTACGGGGTCTTTGCACCTTTTTTTTTTTTTTTTTTTTAATTAAGGACCAGGTTATCACACAACAGCGAGAACCAAGGCTGAAAACGAACTCTAAAACCTGGTGCAATAGAGTGCACTGCAAAGAGTTGGCGACACCTCTGTTGTGTGACCCTGGGCAAGTCTGTGCCTCTTTGCTCCCTTTCCGCTGAGTAAATAGATGCCAGAGGGGCAACTCTCTGTGTACCAAGCTCACACGTGAAAGCTGCTGAGACAGTGAGATCACAGAGACCTTTGCTTTGGTGTCATCATCCTGGAAAGACAGAAGTACTGAATCAAAGGCATCAGGTCTTTCATGTGAATAAAGTGCTGATCCCACAAGCTCTGAGGCCTCTGCTGATTAGCACTGCTGAGCACGGAAGAGCTGCCTTTCCACCAGGTCAGCAAACAAAAGGTGCTGTTCCAGTGGTCCCAGAGGCTGATGCCACCTCTGCAGGTTCCCATGAGAATGTCAATCTCCATGCTAGCACAAATGCCTACCTCAACCCACCACACAGATAATTTCCTCTTGATAATGACCCAGAAACATATGTTATATTAGAGAATTTGTAGCTCCTGTTGTTGGGCATGGAGCACAGGAGGAAAGAAGCTACCTGGGCTTGTCAAACACATACCATGTGAGTTGGCATCGGTAGAAGGGAAGCTCTTTATCGCTTTTAGCTACACAGATTACTGCATTTCCTTGATGGAGGAGGACTCCTGGCCCCCAGAGCATCTCTGCCCCTCCTCCTAGGCCCTGCAGAGAGGACAGGCTCTCTGACAGCCCCCCAATGCTGCCACAGCATCCAGCAAAGGCAGAGCCACTGCTCCCTGGGGACAGTGAGGAGGGCGGAAGGGTGGGCCCAGGGAAGGAAGGAGTGGGTGGACTGCAAGTATGCACAAATATGCATGACTCTCCTTCCACCTTTGAATGGGTCTTACTGGGGAAATTGTTTTAATTGCCCATCTTCTGTCCTTCCCAAAGCAGAGGGAGAAACTAAAGCCCTGTCACCCAAATCACCACCGGTCGCAGGGGAAGATTATTGTACCCTTGGGCTGGTGATGGCTGAACACTATCAGAAAGGACAGACCTGGCCAGGAACACAGATAAGTGGCACCTGAATGTCTTGAAACAGGTTGTGTCCTCAGGTTTTGGACATCTCCACAGAGTATAAGCTGTCAGTGCTGGAACTACTTTTCCTTTTGCTTTGGTAGGGGGAAAATTAATTTATGCCCATAAATTGAAAAGCACTGTTTTCAACATCCTAGAGTATCTGACTTTCCACATACTTTCCTTACCAAAATCCAGCCACCAAAGGTAAATGCTCATTTAGCGGATGCTGACATTGGCTTCAATGGGATCAACCAGAAAAAAAGGAAAGAAAATACGCAGGATGCGTTGTACTCTTTACAAGTCAGTAACTTGACTGTCCTTCCACTTCTGGAGACAGGGCAAAGATCAGGCTTGACCTGAAATTCTGCAATTCATTTTGTTTAGGTAATTGTAAGAATATGCCAATCTTCCTAAATAGACACACATATCATATTTCCAACGGTGTTACTACACTGGACACGGAGGCTGTTGTGCAACTAACTCACAAGAGGGCTTCAGCCAGTCCTGCAGGAAGCTTCTCCCTGCCAGTGCAGGTGAGGGACAAAGCACTGCATGTTTGAGTAGCCTTTCTTGCTACTCATTGTTGCATTTGTCTTATTATTATTATTATTTTACTGATTTTGATAGAGCCAGTAAAGCTGTCACCCTGTGAGCAGAGCCTGATGAAATGGAAGGTATCACGGGAGAAACAGAACTCCCTGTCTCATTTTTACCTCCTCAGGCTGTCCCAGCTGTCCCAGCAGTGCTGCAGCCCAGTCAGCAGATCAGTGACACAGCATCCACTTCTAAAACCACGAATAAAGATGGAGGTGGATTAGAAATAAGTGTTAAATAGTTCTGCTGCATTTATAACAAGACATTCCCAATGCAGATCTTTTGAGCACAGGGTACCCAGCACTGGCATATCCACATTACATGTAAGAGCTGGGGTGCAGGGTAATATGTTGCCCATTCTGACAACAATGCCTCTGTAAAAGCACACACCTGGATAGAGTTTCAGAGCTAGAGAATTCTCTGGAATCATCTTGTTTGGTCAGCAGGGATCATATAATTTGGTCTGTTTCAGCTTTGCCGTTTTTTGTGGAAAACCTTTTTTCTTGCTAGCAGTGCATAAAAGGAAATTTTTAAAAATGCCCAGCAAGAGGTAAAAAAAGGTCGTATGAAGAAGAAACTCAAAGTAAGGGAAGAAATGGAAATCCAGTGATACTTTTAACTCCAGTTTCAGCTACCTTGACAGAAAGAATGCAGTTATTTAGATAACTTTTGACCACTTAGTCAATTTAAGCTATTTTTGTACCATTAAAACCTGATTTATACTCTAGAACTTATCTACTGTAATACAGCCAAGTGAACTTTAGAGATCAACCTGTTATAAAATTATCAAAACCAAAGGTTTTAGGCAAAAGACAACTGACCCCTCTCCATAGCAGCACAAGTGCTACAAGAGGCAGCTGTAATGGCATAAATGGACATTTTATCAGCTTTCTGCCAGGGACTGACAAAATCATGTCAAATGAGGCATTAAAGCTCTAGTTTTGCAAAGTGTGATAAATACCAGGTAATCTACTGACAGAATATATAGTGAGTCAAATATTTAGTATTAAATATTTGTATTAAATCTAAATCCAACATTAGGGCATTTCCTCTTGATTAAAAAGGATAAAATGTAGATGTTATTTTATGCTCCAGTTCCCACATGTAATTAATGCTCAGCATTCAGAGCTCTTTCTGACATTATAAATGTGTTAGTAAACATGTCAAGGAAAGGGGGAGGCACAAGGGAAACAAGTGCAAAATCTATATGCTTAATTCATATTCCTCCATTTGCAGTGGCTAATATGTTATTGCAGAGACTATTTGCAGACACTTGCCCTGCCAGTGAGCAGCTAATTTCCCTGATTGCTTGTATAAACAGTCTTCCAGATCAGGAGAAAGATGTTGTAAGGGAGTTCACAGCTAATTTAATTTCAGTATCATTAGGAATTAAAAGCAGGGCATTAATAGATTCACAATAAACGTTGGCTAGGCAATATAAGCATTGCATGATGTGACTATTAAAAGCCTTAATATTTGCGAGTGATCTCATGAAAAGGTTTTTCAGAAAGTTTATCATCTTGGGAATAAGACATACCAGTCAGAGAAAAGATATAATGAAACATTTCAGTGTTTTTATATCATATATTACTGATCTTAGTGGGCAAGGGAAAATTCTGCTTTTAAATGTATACATGTGTATAGGCTAGTTAATGATCTACTCATATCTAGAAATAGAATGAGACAAATCCTCACAAATCACTGAAATATCTTCATTCATTATACATTATATTCCCAGCATTATGCTTTAGCTGATTTTTGGAAGACAGAAATTTGAGAAATGTGTTTTATAGGCAAGTACTTTGACCACAGACTCTTGTAGTTTCAAAATACACTGCACTGTAATTGCTTCTTTCCTAGAGAATATGTTTTAGAAAACTTAAAATGCAATCCAGTGCAATATAAGCTGGCATGAGCTCAAGTCAACTGAAAAACGAATGAAAAACACAAATTAAGTAAACACCTGGCACCTTCATTTTAGGAAATATGTTGATTTATTTGTTAGGACAAAGGTCTCTCTAGGCTGACCCTCCTTGCTAAGTTTTACATATAAATCAACATTAAGTGCAACCTGCAGGATCTAGTATAGCTCATGCTACCGGAGAAGTAGTTCTTCCTTCTCTGAAGAACATGAAAAATCACTGAAAATAAAAATAGGATAAAAATAAATAAACACACACAAACACAACAAACAAACAAAAATACAAACTAATGAGACCTTATAAGGTGGACTTCAGAATTAAGTACTCATTTTATTCAAGAAAATTACACCCTGATTCTTCTATTCTACTTTGAAAATAGAAATTAACTGAATGAAATGGATAGCTGTGTATCAGCATGTAATATTCAGGGTGCAGGTTACAAGATATTTGGCATCGAAAAGGCTGCATGAGCTTTAATGCCAGTCAAACACCTCAAAAGTTGTTTACTAAGCGTAGCAGGGCAGCCTCTGCCAGTGCACAGGTCTGCAAGGGGGAGGAGATGGTGCACAGAAGTGATATCCTTATACCATTCACCCTTTTGGTGGGTAGTTGCTTTCATTCAGTTTCCTCATTTTCTTATCTCAAAACCACAAAGACCCTAAGCAGAACGATAGTTCAGAACACTTCTGCAAATATTGGGCCCCAGGCACTTTCCTGAGCTGGCTATTCCTGTAGCTTCACTCTGCAGGATCTCCTGGGTCACAGGGCTCTACTCACAGGAAACCTTCCAGGCTCTCCTTTCCACCAGGATGGCTTTCCTGGCCCACTTACCAAGTAGGAAGTCAACCCACTGTTGATATCAGCTATCACCAAGAATTACCTTTGAATCAGTGCTTAAAATGGTTTAATAGTTCCTGTGTACAAATCACAGCCAAATTTGCTATCATTCCGAAAACTGCAATGGTTAACCAAGTAACACAGGCTATACTCCTTCCAAAAATGGGTTTGTGCAATTTAAACCTGAGAAAGGTTGCAGCACCATTTTGGACACTGGCACAACAAACTTCTCTGGCTTGACAGTATGAGTGAGTCATGGTGGAGTAGCTCTATACAGTTCCTACTCTTTCTGCCCTATTCCACAGTCAATACAGAACAGTGCAGGACCAAAACATCCCCCTCCCCACATCCTAAAAAGGCAATAGCCAGTCAAAAAAATAGAAAGCAAAGCCAAACTCCAGGCCCTGAGTCGTTTTGCAGTCTGAAATACCTAAGTCAATGTTGTTGTATTAAAAACTGGGTTTTGCCTTTTTCATGCCCACTCTCTGTGTTACAACACAAAATACTTTCTGGCACCTACCTAATATTAAGGAAGACTCCCTGTGAATGCCCTCAAATTTGGCTTGATCTCATAATTTATATCAATGCCTTGTGCAGAATGCAATTGCCAATTTACATAACATCAAAATGCAACACTAGTAGTTTTATTTGCCTTGCACTTTGCACTTAAATTCAAGTACCTAAAAACTTTAGTAACAACCATACAGGTAGCTTAGGAGCTACTGATGTATGGGAACTTCAAGCAATAATAGGTAATTACAGGAAGATAATTATATTTCCTGAGAAGTCTGGAGGCATGTGCTCTATGATTGGGGAACTGGGACATTTCCTAGTTGATGCTGTGTGTTTTTGTCCCCTTTTCAAATTTTGACAGTCATTTTTCATTTCAAAGAGATTTTAAGTGGCACATGGATTGGCACAGAACCAGAACCAGACATCAGTGGGAGTAACCCCAAAAACTGGGAAGTCTTGGTATTACTGAATTTCTTCTAAATTGTTTCTCAACTACTACCATGTCTCATTAACCCTCTGTGAAGGGGGAAGGTAATACAACCTAGGTCTTCCCTCATCTCTCATTCTGGGACTTGTTCATAACCTTGTTACATCTTTGCACTGAGGAAAACATGTCTAGCTCCTTTCTGAGAGGTCATCAAGTTCATGTGCCCGAAATCACATTGCTTGCAGGAATGAAGAAATTCATCCCAGATTCCTTCTGCATGGAAAACCAGATGTCTTTCTCTGAACTGTTCTAAAAACCAAACAAAGTACACAAGGACAGAACTCTTCCACACAGGTTTTGAAAAAGGCTTCTTACATTACTGTATAAACATAGACTGATCACTTACCTTTACTGGGACAGGCATCCTGCAAAATGAAAATGTGTTAACCTGAAAGAATCTGTTCCTGGGATGTCTGGAAATACAAAAGATGCCATTTATTGCTAGCAGTGCTCATGTCAGTACCATACACACTATGATATATTAGAATCCAAGAGGTCTATGCAAAGTCCTCTATCAGCAGCTTCAAAAGTAACAAGGCGAGGCCCAGCATGAGTTGTCCTTGCTGCTCTGGAGTTCTCAGAGCATCACCACCTTGTGCTGCCAGGCTGGCATCTTCAGCATCTTCACAGCATGGGGCTTCTTCCTCCACAGGGATGCCAAATGCTTAGTCTTAGTTTACATTTATCCTTAAAACAGCCTCCGTTACGTGACAGGCACCAAATCATTTCTTACATTTATATTTGAAACAGCTTTAATATTAAAAAATTGTTATTTTCTACTTCTATTTTCCACTCTGTTGATAAGGCTCAAATAGAAAAAACCTTAAAATATTTAGAAGTTTAAGGTTCGTTTAAGCAAACATAAAAACACGTTTCATATCCTTCTTTGCCCTTACATACCTGGTGCATGGTAGTCATTCAAAATCTCTCACACGGAGAAAGCTTATTCAGATGCTAAAAATATCCCATGTTTACACTTGTAAATCACCATTAGCAAATGATTTTCCTAATGCTTTAGACAATATAGTAGCAAAGTGCAGCTGCTTCAGCGAGAATGGTATTTTAGTGATTTTTAAGAACTTAATGAGATCAGGTAATTGACTAGTGAAGCTAAAAATTTTACCTTCAATTAAACAATCAACAGCTCAGTACATCAACATAATCATCTTTGCCCCTCCACCTCTCTGTTATTAAATCAATATGTGGGTAGCAGTTGTCTAAGAAACCACTTCCTCTGTGCTTCTAAACCAGTGTTCAGGACCCATTTTAAAGCATTTATTCAATCTGTCTGGTGTAATTTGCAAATAATGGAAAGTATGTAGTAATGCAGATTCCGTAATCAACTAAGAAGAAATAAGGCCTTAATCCATTTGTTATTTAATGTCATTATTTATCCTACATTTGTTCTGGTGCAACCAACAAATAACTTAATACTTAACATTTTAAAGTATCATCGTGTGTACCTCATTTGCCAGTGCTAGATTATTCCTCATACGTATAGGAAATAAGATTGTACAGGTTGTGTTAATGAATCACATGATTGATAGTTCAGGAGACAGTCATGAGGCAAAAGTATCATCTTTGAAAAAAAAATACAAAATAACAGAAAATAATTTTGTCAGGAAACTCCTTCCAAGGGTTTTATTACAACACAGCAATCTCATTCTGGAGTGGTTGCTGATGAATCAATATAAACCGCCCTCCCCAGCCACAACTGTGCATGTCAGATATTTATTACTTCAAGCACAGGGAACTTCTGTTGTCTTGCAAAAGACTCTGAAGTTGGCCAGTTGCATCCTACCACACACTACTTTCAGAGGAGTTCCGGTGTCATGTCAGCCACAGGCCTCCATGGCATAATTCTCTTCTCTAGAAAAAACATTTATTTCCATATGCAGGTAGCATATATTTTGCTATGGCAAAAATATCAGGCGAAGGTTAAAAAGGGAGAAAAAACTGTACTTTTCAGTGTAAGTTTTTTAAATTAAGTCATAAATATATTTTAATGTATGCTGATATTCACTACCTGCACTTTCTGTGAGTACACCCTGACCACCCAGACACTCCCAAAGGCGGTGGGGTAGGGGTAGCTGGTGGAGCAAACCAGCACCGAGCCTGAACAATATTCATTATGAGAGTAACACGGGCAGAAAATGGGTGTCTTTTATTCAGCTATTGCAGTGTCAGCATTCTCTTCTCATACCACGGTATGGGAAACGGTGAACAACACAGACTATCTGCATACCGTTCTGACTGAGATTTTCAAAAGCAACTAGTGATCTGATGGGGTTCAGTCCTCCCCAGAAAAGAGTTACCATAAACAGATATGATTTTGGGGAAGTGCTGCACATCTCCTGCCTGCTCAGAGATGTGAGTTCAGGTGACAGAGACTGCCAAGGGCTGCCATCTTTGCTGCTGCCACTGTTGCTGCTATTCCACTGAATCGAATTAGGATGCTTTACTTGGGGTAAAATGCTCATGAAGTTGCAGGAGGTATTGCACCAAGGAGACAGTCTTGTACCAGGTGCATTACTGGTGACCAAGCCAATGCTGTCTGTGTGAGTCTCCAGGGCCAAAGTCACAGAAGAAGGTTTAGCTCTGCAGGGCAGGCCCCATCCACCTCCTAGGGATTGTGCTGACCACTAGTTTATCCCAAAATCTTACTTGGATGGAAAACTTCAGTCTGGTCCCTGCCAGACTGCCAAATCAGTCTCAGCCCTTTACCCAAAACAATAATTTACCATTATCTGACAAACTTCAGAAGAAATTCTTTGTTTGCTCCACTGCCTGCATCAGTATGCCATGGGGCTGCAGAGCTACCACCCCATCCCATTATTTTTGCCTCTGAGCCCCTAAGCCTCTTCTACTACAGCTCAACTTGTTTGGCTGTTCTCACCCTGACTTACACAGCCCTGTGTTTGTTTTCAGCCAACAGAGCAACTCATTCGCAGTTCCTGCCCACATCTAACTGGCACTGACATGCTCAGAGATAAATTTAATCTGGTGTCTTACTAGCCATGGAGCCCAGAACCAACCAACGAAACTCCCTCAATCAGCCAAACTTTCTCTGAAGTGCTGGCGGGGCTTCAACACCCGCCAGCCAAAATGAACCAAATTAGTGCAGACCTTTTCCTTAAAGGGTTATCATCTATAAACTGCTTACAGCAACTTGGGCTGTTTCCAAGGTACATTTGGGAAGAACTTCCAGGATAAGTACCTGGGAAGTAACCTCAGCCACTGGTCCATCCTTTGGCAGGACTGGGTCCTTCTATACCTTAGGACTACTACAGGTCTCTCTGATTGTGTGCTAGATTAGGGTTTTGGCTGTGTAAGAGGGTTCCTTATTACACAGAAAAGGAAGTGGAAGAACTGATGTGTATAAAAGAAAGTTACTTCTTCCCCTTTTAACCTGTGATTTTTATCCTGGTAGCTGCAGTAAGTCATTGAGATAAAATTGCAGGGTAGTGGGCAATCCTGACTCATTTTAAAATGGCTCTACCTTCACGTGGGTGTATTCCAGGACAAGAACTCTCTTTCAGTATGCCTAGACTAGGGTAAAATTTGTTTTTTTAAAGATATTAGCTAACAAGGTTTGACTACCATGATCTGAAACCTTGCATAGACAGGACAAGTCAAATCCTAAAAGGTGTTTTTAAAGTGTTTGCTAAGTCATTCTAAAAATACAACATTTTTACTTGTCTAGACAATGACAGAATACCCCTTACAATGGCATGCCCACTGCAACAGCCAAGGAGTATAATAGCATAGGAAAGGATCAGTAAGAATTTTCTCCACATAGATCTTCAAAGCAATGGCACAGATTGAAGTGCAGGGAAACCGTGAAGGGCCTGTCTAGACAACAAGGGGGAAAAGGATCCTTTTTTCAGTAGATTTAGTAGATTTTCAGTAGATTTAGTTCAGTCAAAAGCTAGACCAGCTAAGAGTATACTGATATAATCTTCCAAGTTTTAGCAGGTCATATTCTAGGCTCCTGACTGACTGCAACTAAGCCTGCTAAAATCATGTTAAAAGTGTTGAGGTCTATGTGTCTGTCAGATGGGAATTTTAGTCCTTAAATAAGCTTGATTGAATTAGGTCTCCTGGAAATGGCTCCTTCCCTAAGGCTGATGAGATGGCAGATGATTTTTCATGCCCATTCAGTCTTTTAACCCAAATCATTTGCCTAAACTGTACCAACAAATGCAAAGTTCAGTTTGTCTTTAGCATAAGTATTTCTAGCTGACTGTGAGCACCAATTCATTTCTTACAGGCCACCACAGCAATTAGTTTTGACTTTGACTTTGTTTTCACCAAAATGCACTCAGACAAAACCCTTGATCAAATCTGCTCCTTTAAACAGCCACTTGAATGTGTCTAGCCCACATGCTTGCACACATACCCACTCTAGCAATTGACTTTTATAAATCAGCAGATAAATTCTTAGTCATTAATACATATCCTTACACTGGTTTGCTCCTATCCAGCTTACTGGAGAGTGAAAAAATCAGAACATCTCTTTCCCGGAATTGTAATAGTATCTGTGACATCTTGAACAATACTTTCAAGAAAGAAAGAAAAAAATAATAAAAATTAAAAAGTCATTACAACAATTCTAAAACAAGCATAAGAACAGCCTCTCAGACTGTTTAATATCAGGCTCTGTTTTGCTATGGAAAAAAAAAAAACCACAACAACAACAAACCAAACAGCAACAAAACCAAATAAACAAAGCAAAAGAACCAACAAACCCAAACAAACCTATTAGTTCTGTTTATTATTAAGGCTTAACGACATAGGTGGGTATCAATCTGATAGGGGAAAATATCTACCTCTCAATTAGTCACATTAGAGATTAAGTCTTTATAACATGGGTAGGTATCTAACATTCAGGGGAAAATTCACAAGTCACCAACTCAATTGAAAGACTCCACCAAATAATAATTTGCTGGTATAACTCGAAGTGACCAAGGTAACACAGCCTGGATGTGCTTGAGACTCCCGGGGTTTAGTAGTCATTTGTCAATAGCTCTCAAACAATGGAGTTGTGAAACGGAGCCACTTAAGTTAACATGATAAGGCTTTTACATGATTGTGTAAAGTTTTTTTGGCCTTGACATGCACCATCTGAAATATTTTAGAAATACACATTGATTTCCTGTTTCGGAAATAGGAATAAGCAAACCTCCTATGCTCAGGAGCTCTGGAGCCAGTCCATGATTCAGAATAAGACAGAGACTCAACTATCAGCAAAGGCTTTTTGGTAAGCAGTTGTCACCCAAAGACCTGGACAAAGTCCCTACTAAGCCCAAACCACTGCTAAACGTCAATGGGAAGTCGATCTGATTCAGATCAGCATGCTCTGACCTGCTGTTCATGCTTCTTTCAGGTTTACAGCTCTGTCTGTCTTGAAACTTTCTCATGTGCTAAAATAATGTCTTCAAAAACTAACATTTTTAATATATACATACATAGCTAAAAGACAATAATACCCATGCACAGATTTTATTGTCTGTCCCTTTTTTTTTTTTTTTTCGTCTTCTGAGGCGACATTAAATAGCAGATATCTTCCAGGCCTAATACCATTTCTTGTCGTCCACTAAACTGAGTGGATGGATAAAACTCCTTTTATCCGATATGACCAGAGGAAGGTCCTTTTCAGCGAAAGCAAACAATTAGCAGCCATGAGTTATTATTTCCTATTATTGTGCAACAGAAGAGGCTCTGGACATTTCAGTGTGAAGGATTAAAGTGACCTGCATTGCAAACGTCGCGTATCCGTCTTCCTCCTCTCCCCGCCCCCGCGGCAGCACTGGCGGCGGGCGCGAACTCGCAGCCCCACGCGTGTCCCGGCCGCGGGAGCGGGCTCGGCCTGCCCCGCCCGGGAGCGGCTCCCGCCGCTGCCCCTGACCGGCCCCGCGGGACCGGCCCCGCCCGGCCGGCGCTGCCCGCGCATCCCGCGCTGTGCCCGCCGCGGGCCCGGGGACCGCGCTGCGCAGGGAGTCAAAGTACACAGCGGCTCGGTCGATAGCCTATTAGGCTAGAAACAGTTCTGCATATCAAAGGCCGACGAACCTAATGACTAAAAATATAAGTACCTGACCCGGAGGATTAATCACACACTGTCAAGCTGAAATTGGTGCAATTCTTCCAATCATTAACGTTTTGCTTACAAAAATGTGCTTTTCTGTTTGTTTTTCTGCTAAATGATAACCATTTTCAAGTTGAATCGGCTGATAAAAAAGTCGAAAACAAGACGGGAGTTGTGCTGGAAAGGTCATACGTGCCAGTTCGGCATGGAATAGCCAACGGGCAAACAAACAGGACAGAGCAGGGTGGCACGGAAGGGGCTCGAAGGTTTTCCCGAACGGTGTAAAGTGTTTTGGCTGTTTTTCCTCCTGCCAAGGAGCAAAGACTGCCCGTGGAGGGACACTCGTCTGCCCCACTGTGGACATCCCCACGTCGGTCTCCCCCGCTGTGAAAACGAGCTGGGGGAATTAGGGACAGCTGCTGGGGGGCTACTTCTGACTGGCAGCTCGGCCGGCCCTGCCGGTGTGTTTTGCCTCCATAAGCCCCCTCCCGGGGTGGGCGGATGAGTAAGGGCATATTGACTGCCCAGCCTGGCTTACAGCGCTGTTTGTCACCTGTCGCGACATCCCGGAAATCCACATCCCTGGCCAGGCGGCTGCAGACAGCGCATCTGAGCTCCCCGCCTGCAGGGAGCCGCCAAATCCCTGCCACGGTAGGGAAAGCGCCGGGGTTTGTCGAGCCCGGCTTCCCTGGACCCCGTTACCTCGCTCGGGACGCGACCCCAAGTAGTGCCTCGGGCAGAGCCCCCGCCCCGCCCACCGCATCGGGCCTGGCTGGCTCCCGGCTTGTCCCGGCCGGGGAACGGCGGCATCAGCCCCCGTGGAAATGCGGTTTGCCCGGCGCCCACTCTGACGGGCCGCCGGCAGCTGCCCACCCGCCACGGCCGCTCTGTCCCACGCGTGTTCCCATCCCCACGCGAAAGCACAGCCATCACACGAAGTTGCGGTGAAGAGATAAGGCCGGTTTCGTGCTCCTCGATATCGGTCGGGACAGAGAGACCGAGAAAGAAACACAGACGCGTACAGTCGGGACGCATCTTCCCGAGCGTTCCCGCTCTGCTTCCGGCCCTCCCACCCCCATCACCCTCCCCCCCCCTTCCCCGCAGCTCCCGGGACTCACGGTAGGCTATTCCCGTCCCCGTCGGGACCCGCGTTGAGAGCCTCGACGGAAACCCGAGCGAGAGAAAAGCCGAAGGACGGAGAAGCGATCTCCTCCCCAGAAGGGAGTTGTCTGCGCCCGCCAGCGATTCCTCGCGTGGCGCGCACCGCGCTGGGGCTCGATCCGGGCGCAAAGGCGGAGAGGAGCCCCAGGGCCGCCCTGGAGCGTCCCCAGGCTCCCTTTTTCACGGGCGGCGTTAAACCAGGGCCCGGTGCCCGCGTCCCCGGAGCCGCCATGCGAGCGGCGGGCGTTCGGCCCTGCCGCGGCCCCGACCGGAGCAGCTCGGGGGCAGCCGGAGCCTGTGCACGGCGTGCACGGGCAGGGGGACAGAACCTCCCGATCGCTTCGTCTTTTCGGGCCCCGTCATGAACGCGGTTTTAAAATAAACCAAAGCTAAAGCCCCACTGTAGTGGGTTGAACTTATTCAGAAAACTCAGCTGATATTTCTCAAAGCATTAACTCGATTAGAAGCGACACTTCAGCTGCTATAAGGGCCATCCTCCCTCACCAGAACAATAGTCACTTGTTGTTATCGAAAAACATTTTTTGTCACTAAAAGCCTCCGTGACACTTGGCCCGGTGTAAGTCCCTGTTCCCTGGGTGCTCACTGCGGCACCTGGAGGAGCTGAATACCCACACGGGTACCCACCGAGGATGCCCGCTCCTGGGAGCAATTCTCGCACCCCGGGTTCCGTGCTCCTTCCCCAGGTCAACGTAATTTCAGAGAAAGGCCGATGAATAACCACTGTTGACTCAGGTGGGTCAGCGTCTGCCCCGGCTGCGGTCGATGCCCGGCCCTGAGCAGGCTCTGCCGGCCCCGCTCCTCCTCCAGCCCGCACCCCCTCTCCGGCCCCCCGAGGTCGGGACGACTCGGGGGTAAACACCCACGCTTCCAGCCTGGGCTTGCCAGCCAGGTTTTCCTCCTGCTGCCACAGAGCCTGTTCCCGTGTGGATATGGGCAAAACTGAAACGTGGGGTGAAAAACAGCAAAAAAATATAGCAGTGAGATCACATGAGACTCCTGCAACCAAGGGCACCCAGAAAGCTGTGGGGTGGCTGGTGACCGGCACAGTGAGGGAAAAGCCCGCTTACAACACACCTGGGGCACTGCTGGCAGAGGAGAGGTTTGGGTTTTCTCCTGCCAGTAACTGGATGACCAGAGTGGTGAATGTGCAGAGTTTGGGTTTATTTCACAGATATGTCCATCAAAAATTAAATACCAGGTTTTGCCTTTTTTTTTTTTTTTTAACACTGAACAAATATGTACAAAATATGAACAATGTGAGGTATAAAACCACAAGACTTTTAAACAAAACTAGTATGTACAGAAGCAGATATGTGTATGATAGGCATTATCTTCCCACACTTGTGTGCCTCACTTATGCCCCACAGCTGATGCCAGTTTCTCTCCTGCAGCAGGGCCCTATCGCTCCTTGCATTTTCTCTTCAAATATTAAATCCATAAAAAACAGTGCTAGAGATTTTGAAGGAGGAAAGTAATTTTTTTTCTGCAAATGGAACCATCCAACTGTGATCAAAAATATGAGAAGGCACATTTCATCTCACACAAGAAGAAAAAGGAATCTGTCCAACAACTCTACCTGACAAATGGAGAGATGTCTCAGTAGAGAGCACCATGGCACATAAAAGGGTGCAAACATAAGGCACTTCTTGGGATGGTCAAATCCCTCCCTATTTCACAGAACATATTTTTCTGCTTAAAAAGGGCATTTAAATTAATCTATTTAAAGTACGTTTGTTTACACATATAAAGGGCTTAGTCCTGCAATCCATACTCACTTCCACGCTAGCTAGAGTTTTGCCTGATCACTGACAGCAGCTGATTCAGACCCTCTCCACCACCGTGAGCAAAGACAGGGTGCAGGATTATATTCCAGTTAGAACATTGATTATTGTACAAACATATCTTACAAAGAATTAAATACAAACCATGGTCCTTTAACCAAATTAGAGATGCCAAAACTGAACTGTTTGCAGAAAATACATCTTTCTTTCTCTGCTTATTATAAAATGAGTCTATTTGGTGATGCTTTTTTTCTTTCAGTGTAACGGTGAAAGTTTTCTCCTGCAGCACAATATTCTTTCAAACCAGCCCCTGGTAAAGTGCAAGCCGAGTTAGGGTCCGCTCTCTGCATGGGGCTGTTAGTGGGCAGCATTGTAATAGCCTTTATCACCTTCAATGTCCACTTCTTGATCAGAGTCATCAGAGACATCTGACTCCAGGTCCTCCTGTGAGGCTGGTGAGGGGGTGTACTGTGAGCCATCCAGAGAGACCTCCTTACCCTTCTGCTCCGGGCTCTGGCAGCTCTCCGGCCTTTGGTCACTGTGACTGTCAGCACCTTCTACTTCTTCTTTTTTGGTGGCCTGGGGGTTCTCCTGCAATGAAAGAATCCTGCTTGGTACAGAACTATAGGCCAGAGTTAGGAGGCCTGGGAATTCCAGCTGTGCTGTGTGGGAAAGCCACCTTGGGTTTCTTGCAGAAAGAGGCAGGTGTCCCGCTACCTCCCTGGGCCTCCTGCCTATAAACCTGCCTGAGTGGGACAGGGCTGGGCGAGGGCTCTGATTGCACTCCCTCACAGCCACAGGGGCTGCTGCCGTGAATAAGGCTCCTTGGTGATGGTTATCGCAGTCACTTCAAAAGAGTCAGGAGCTGCTGGAGCCCAGGAACCTCTGAACTTTTGTCTTTAGCAAAGCAAATGTTTATTATGAGTCTACAAACACCGACACACAGCTTCCTCCTGCCCTGATCTTTCTTTAATTACACCCGACAGCAAGAGGAGGGAGGCTGAATCCATCAGTGGCCCAAAAGCAAATGGAAAAAAAATTACTAATTAAGCTAAAACTCAACATTAAAAAACTCACCACTAAAACCAAACCGAACCAAAACCCTGTTTGTGAAGGCAAGAGTACCCTGTATTGGCACCTGTCTGGAGAGCCCAGTCCCCTAAGGGGGCATTAAATGCTACTCTAAAGAGAAAGCAGGCAGAAACACGTACCCAGGATATAACCATCCGGGCTTGGAGAAATGGATGTGACTGAATGAAAAGGAGGAAATGACTTAAAATGGCCGAGATCCCAAGCGAGGTCTCCAGACACTGTGGCATGGGTTGGGCCCTAGCCAGCCTCTTGCCAGAATAATAGGACTTTATTAAAAAATCAACTGAAGATTGAGTTAAACTCAGGTGAAGGTCACAGAACAGATTCATCTAGAGCATGGTACTGTGATTGGTTTTCTTTTGTTTTTACTTTTATATTAAAGGCCAATTTGCCAGTAAAACTTGTGTGTCCATGTCAGACTTGCTGAAGCCAGACTCAGGCCAAAATGTTGGAATTTTTCAAAAATATTTGAGCCAAGGGACCTCAATTTTGCTGAGCCAGGCAGGATCGGGCCCTAAGTGCCATAAAACCCCCTAAATAATTATCTGCTTGAGCATGGTTTCTAAGGGAAGGGAAACTGCTTTAACCTCTTAGCCTCACACACTGTAACTCCTTGCAAACGGAAAGTAAAAGCTACTCAGTTTTCCATGTGGCTCCTCAAAACTAAAAAGGTGTTTGTACCGGCCTTCTCCCAACATTAGTAAAATACATCGACTTGTGTTTATTAAGAGGGGGCGTTTTAAAACACCACTAAATATCATCCTCCAAAAAAACTGCCTAAGTAATTTACTGACAATTACTTATCTTCTCCACGTTAATTGGCTAAACAACATATGGGTTTACAAAACAATTAGCGTGGAGTTTTAATAGGTGGTGTGTGAAAGACGGGCATAATTGATATAGGAACTACATTAGAAGCTTTTAACATTAGTGCTGCCTGAACGAGCCCTCATGGATTCCAGCATGACTATTTGTCTTTTTAATCAAGGTGAAGAGGTTAAACAGCCTTTCAGATGACTTCTGCATACAACCTGGAATAGGCGAGCACGGTGTAAGATAAGACAATTAAAATACTTATTTCTATAGAAACAGAAACATCCACGAACCTGCTTTAGACGCCTCCATTTGGCTCTGCGATTCTGAAACCACGTTTTCACCTGAGCAACGACAACAAGAAAAGGCGCGGGGTAGTCTTGGAGCCGGTAAGTGCCCGGAGCCCTACCCAAGCCACAAGCAAAAAGCAAGAGCCTGCCAAGCACCCCCCCTCCCTGCCGACCCCGAGCCGGCCAGGTTCCCGGGAGCGATGCACCAACAGCAGCCGCACAGCGGGGCCGGAGCGGCCGGAAAGGGGGTGCGGTTCCCCGGGGCGGGGGCACGGCCTCACCTGCCTCTCGCTGAGCTGCAGCATCTTGGCCAGGCGCTTCCTCTCCGGCGGAGAGAGGTATTTCTGCGTCTCGAACTTCTTCTCCAACTCAATGGTCTGGTCGTTGGAGAAGCGGACCTGCCCCCCCTTCCTCTTGTGCAGCGGCCGCTGGATGAAGGGGCTCCACAGCAGCGGCTTCCCTACAAAGAGAGGCACAGCGCCGAGGGTCACTGGCCGGCCGCGGACACGCGTGGCTGGGAAGCCCCGGCCCTGCCCGGGCCCAGGCCTGGAAGCGCGCCGGGTCCAGGGCTCGCTAATTTCCTTCGCCTGATTTTATTTCCCCTAGTTCCTACTCTGATCTTTCCCCTCTCTGATTTTTCCCCTCCGCCAAGCAGGCAGACCAGTTAAAGTCACTCTACGGGCTTTGGCAACATTTCCGTCAATGTGTTTCCTGTTGGTCTATCTCGCAAAGAAAAGACCCAAAAAAAAAAAAAAAAAAAAAAAAAAAGACCTTTGCTTCCTTCTGCTCTTTCACTGCGATGCCCTGAAGAAACTGTCTCCCTTTCTCTGAGCCAGTGCCCGGGTACCTGCGGAGAGTGGGAACATCGCGGGGCTGGGCAGGGGTGATGCGCCAACACGAGGGCACTGGGCTTCTAGGAAGAAGTGCCCCCATGTCCCCCACCCCCGGCTGGGGGCTTGCCCGCCCGAGGCCGCGGTGTGCCCGCCAGGCTGAGCGCCGGGCCGGGGCCGCCTGAGGGGCGAGGCGGTGCAGGCAGCGACACGCCGGGGAACCTGCCCCGCTGCGGAGCCGCGGCCGCGTCCCGGGGCAGGAGGCTCTAGCCAGTGCTACTGAGTCACGCTGTTTGTCTTTCTGCCTGCACCCTTTGCAATTTGCTGCATTGTTTTTCGAGATTTTGCTTGCGTCAGGCTTTAGTAATTCTGGTGCAAAACAGACTCAAAAAATAGGAAGCAACTGGTTATTTTAGCTGTCATAAAGTCACATCCCACACAGAGGAAATGAACAATATCAGAAAAACGGATCCCGGCTATCAGAAGTCGAGTGTTTCCTGAATTTGTCTGTATTGAGGATGTCGATAAAGTAATCAGCAATGTGCACGACTCCCGGGGAAGAGCCTGCTTCAGGCGGCCAGGAAAACACTTAACAGCTTCTGAAACCAGATTTACTCCTATCGAGAGCTCAAGGTTTCCTGTATGAACGGAAAGGGTCAGCCTCTTTCACTGCACAAATGTGGTGAGTCAGGTCCAGTTTTGCAATCACTAAGAACAAGTGCTGCAGCTCGGGCACGGGGCTCGGCCCCCGCAGCGGGGTCGCTTCCCCCGGCCAAGGGCGTGAAGTGGTCGCCGGGGCCCCCGACCCGACCCGGCTTGGCCCGGCCCGAACCGACCCGCGGAGGAACCTCAGGGGCCCCAGCGAGAGGAGCTGGCCTCCCGACTGTTTTTCAAGTCATCCGCAGGAAAAGACTGAGATCTGCCATGCGATCTCCAAGCACAATTAAAACTCCCCACCAAAACCACACGCGACATTACTAAGGACACTCTCAGAGTCACTTGGTTTGAAGAAAAACAAATCTGAGTCACCGCGGCCGCGCACTGTGGTCTCGCTGCCAGACCTGGAGCGCGGCACGTCTTTAATTTACTGTAAATCAGACGGGGGCCGGAGGGAGCCGGGGGAACACAGAGAGGCAGCGGGGCGAGCGGGAAAGGGGACCACTTTCAGGCACTTCCCATTTACCCCTGCTCCGACGGCGGGATGGAGACGGGACGCGAGCTGCGCGGCAGCCGGGGAGGGCGGAGGGGAGGGCACATGGCTTACCCAGGGGGTCCTGCCGGATCAGGGCGTGCGCGTAGTCGCCGACGGCGCGGGGGAAGGAGTAGAGGGGCCCGGCGTAGGCGCCGGTGCCATAGGTGGCGGCGAGGTGGTGGGAGAAGGCCGGGTGGACGGGGGTCGGCTCGTAGATGGGGGTCCGGTACGGGGACACCAGGCTGGTGAAGGAGGAGTTGGGCGACGGCAGCGTTGGCGGCGGCGGGGCGGGCAGGGAGTGGGGGGCCGGGGCAGCGGCGGGGCCGCGGCCCAGGATGTCCTCGATGTAGAAGGGCGTGGGGTGCGCGGGCTGGAGCAGCGGCGTGGGCGCGTACAGCGGGACGCCGACGCCCAGGGCCGCCGGCGCCGCGCCCGGTGGCTGGTACTGCATGGCGCGGTCGCCGCCCGCGCACCCCCGCGCCCCCGGCCGCCCCTGCGGAAAGCCGGCCCCGACCGCGGCGGCTGGGTGCTGGCACCGCCGCCGCGGGTTTCTCTGGGCTCGGGTTACCCTTCGATAGGTTTCTATTGGCGCGGGGCGGAGCCCGCGTGGTCTCTGTCCCCTTCCTGCCACGGCGCCGTCTGGCCAATGAGCCCGGCCAGTGAAGGGGGAAACCACCCCCCGCCGGCAAACACTCCCCCCGCCTCCCCGAGCGAACTCCCCGCGGCGCCAATCAACCACCGCCGCAGCCCAGCGGAGCCCGGGGCAGCGGGGCGCGATCCGCCACCCGCCGGGCCCCGACGGCACAGGGGCCCGGCGCCTCCCGCAGCGGTTCCCGCTCCTCTGCCCGCGCACGACACAGCGTCACCCGGTTCTCGGGCTTCCCCGTGGGGGTGGGCGCTGAGCCCTGCAGCGTGGCCCTGGCGCGGACCGAGGGAGGAAGCAAGAAGGGGATGGGCACCTCCCACCCGGCCCGGGGAGCTCTTCTTTGGAAAGGTCCGCGCGGCGCTCCGCCTGACTGCGTGGACCGGGAGCGGGTGGAGGGAGTGCGTGGGCGGCGGGGCCGCGCAGGCTCCTGCCCCGTGCCCAGGACAGGGCCGAGAGCACGGCGTGGCGAAGCAGGAAGTTGCGCCGCACTTCTCGCGTCCTGCCTGGCACCGACGGCCGGCATCGGGGCAGCAAACTGGAGGGTGATGGGGCGTCCGGGGACCGCGCGGGGCTGGGGTCCCAGTGCCCGACAGCCCTGGCAGAGAAGGCGGCGCGACGGCCCGAGCAGCGCCACCTGGGCTCCATCGATTAAATTTCTAAGATCCCGCCGGGTGATTCCCCCTGCCCCGCAGCCCCGAGCGAGAGACGCGCTCTCCGTCCGGGCGTCGCCGACTCCGCTCCGCGGGGCTGCCCCTTGCCAGCACCGCTGTCGGCCGGGCTTGGGCGAGGGGTGGCGGGAGCGGTGTGGAAGGGGCAGCGAACCCCGCTCTGCCCGCGCCCCTCAAGCACCCGGGGCCGCGCCCCGACGGCAGCGGCTGGCGCAGCCCTGTCCCCCTCCGTGCGAGCGGAGGCGGCAGGTGCACCCTGCGTGTCCGCGGACCCCGCCGTGCACCGTCTCACTCCCATGCCCCCGTGCTGACAGCGAGCACAGAAAGCTGTTAAGGAATAGCAGGTGCTGGTATAACTTTGCTTCTTTTTTTTTTTTTTTCTTTAAAAAAAAAGAAAAAAAAAAGGTCTCCAGTTCAAACCCACGAAGATCTTAATAACTGAGAGGCTCAGAGCAAGACGAAAGGGTGTTGGTGAAATGAAAAACAAAAAAAATATATCTTTTAATAATACAGAGAGATTGGGTTTTCTTTTTCTTTACATTGTTAACAAATGCCAAAACTCACCTTTAAAGCGTGGTCTTGTGCCTTGTAAATATCAGGTACACGTAAAGCGAGCTGACAGTTTTGATTATTTTTTCTCTGTGCTCAGTCTCCCAGGCATTGCTCTTTCCGAGGGGTTTAGTTAATGTTTTCATCTGGAAGTGTTGGATTTGCAGCTTGATTTACTTAATAAATGTACAGTAAACCCATGACCCGTTGCCCTCTGGAATAACGACGTGCATGATATGAGGCAGCAGAATGGAGGGCCCCCACAATATTTTACAAGCTGTCGATTCAAAATCTTGAGAACAAGTTTATGCAAAAAGAAAAAAAATTGTTTTGCTGTATTATTGGAAAACAAATAAATAGAGGAAGAGATTATTCTTTTCTGACTTTTATACAAGCAATAGGCCTTGTTAAAAGGAAGTTTTAATGACACAGTTATTACATTCCACTACCACTGCATAATCCCTAACAAGAAAAATGAAGCACTTAATTTTGCAGTTCTACAGAACCGCCCCTTTCAAATTCAATTGTTAGACCTCAGCCTTCCTCCTTCCACGGGTTGGAGACTATTAAATCCGCATTCATGAAATGTCACATTTATTGAACTACATAATTTTTTAATATCACTAGTGCAGGTTTTATAGTTGATTTTATTGTTTTTATGGCCATTCGGGGCTCTAAAACCCGGATTTTTTCAATGTTGTCCTTATAATTTTTTTCACACAGTCAGAACTAATAAAATAGAACAGTTGTGACTTTTTAATGCAAGGGGTCTCGGAGTTTCAATATTTTCACTCTGCTGGATACTAAAACCAATAAAAATACATGAGATTTTAATTATTTTCTGGATTAAATAAAACCTTTTCCTTTTCGCTTGGAACATACATTTTGTTTGTAGTTTCTGTCGTGAGGGAGATAATGCAGCTTCGGACAACATACATTATTACCAATATTGTTGCAATGAGTACAGTTTTGACCGGATTTTACATTCTAACGGGCATTTAAAGTAAGGTGCTGTAGATCAGGGCAATCAAGACAGTGCTTTAGTATTTCTATTATTTCTTCTCCAGGTTCCCTCTGGAAAGCTCTCCAATTTATCTGGAAAACCCTGGGCGGGGGGGAAGGGGAGGAGAGAGAGAGAAGCCTTGGGAGTGAGAAAAAATATACACCTTTCCCGATTAAAAAAAAAAAAAGGAATCCTTTCAAATTAATTTTCTTGGTACGCACTTGAAACACCCCCAAGTTTTCCTGCCAATCTCGGGATTTCTGGAGGGCGGCGGGGCGGGATGCGTGCATCCCCGCACTGGCACGGTCTCAGCCCGAAGGGATCGGCTGGAGAACTCATTATTTTGTGTAATAACTTCGGGGCCCTGTCTTCCCCTTCACTTTCCGTGAAATCACCCGCCTTCGAGGGGTTCTGAGCTCAAGGAAAAAATAATAATAAAAATCAAGGCCCCCACTTGCTGCCGGCGGCCCCGCTGCCAGCCCCGACGGCGGAGCCGGGCGGGACCCGGGCTGCCCCGCTGCCGCCCGGCCGCGCTCCCCTCGGGGCGGACAGAAAGAGCAGCTCTGGCGGGAGGAAGCCGGTGCGAATGTGCTGCTTCATGTGTCCCCCCAGATCGGGGGCTGCCGGGGGGGGGTCAGACGGGCTCCCCGGGGGAAGCAGTGGGGTCCGGGCTGTCACCGGCCGCCCCATGAGTGATGTTGCCACGCTAGCCTCGCAGGACTGTGCCCCCGGGGCTGTGCTGTAATCCTGGCCCAGCCTTGCTCATCGGCTGCTCTGACCCTATTTCCCTCCCCTTCCAGCCCTTGTCCTGCGTGGAACCCGGAGCAGCTTTCCCCAAGGCCGGCGCTCCACAGGTGCCTCGAATGGCGATGGGGGAAGCCTTTGCCAGAGGAAGCGGCACCCACGGGCTCCGGTGAGGCTCTGGAGCCTCCCGCCGGCCGCCACCGCCTCCGTCCCGGTGCTGCGGGGAACCGGCAGCCCCGCGGAGGCGGCGTCGGGGTCGGGGCCGGGGCCGGGGCCGGGGCCCGCTCGGCGGCCCGGCTGCGGGTGGTCGGATCTCCCTCTCCCCCAGCCCCAGGGCGGGGGCGCAGCACCGCTTTAATTTAGCGTTTATGTGTCACCGTGTTCGTGAGCGGCTTTTACGGGCAGGCGGTAACGCGAAACACCTGGACGGCGGCACCGCGGGCGCGCACGGCGGGGGCGGGCGGCTGCGGCGGAGGGCGCTGAGCTGTGCCGGCCTGTCCTCAGGCTGGTGCGTTAAAATAAAATAAGAATAATTTTAAAAAACCAAAACCACAAACCCAGTGTCAGAAAATCAGGAAATGAAAGCTTCCAAAACCAGCGACACACGCCAGGCGATATTTCCACCGCACCCATGATTATCTGTGATAAATGCCCCCATAAACAGAATATTCCTGATTCCTGGAGTGGTTAAATCGGGCAATACATAAACCGGTCCGCAATTTATAAGTAAGCGTGTCTGGAATCACAGAACAACTATCCTTTGCCTCACAGATTGTTATCACTAATGTGTATCTAGCCGGTTTCTGCTCTCCAAACTGGGATTTTCACCCACAATCGCACCGTCAGTGACACTGCAGCCTTCGGCAGAGTTACACCAGTGATGGATCAATCCTAGATGCAGTAACGGCGTTTGGCTGTAAAGAATTAGTGAGCAAATCAGCAAAACTCCATCTTTTTAACAGCTGCAGCAGGCTACCAGCAGCGTCATTCCTTAATGCTACAGGGCACTTTCCAAGAGGATCCAGCCCACAGCCATTCTACCTCTTCCCATTACTGAAAATATTTCAAGACTCTTCCAAGAGAGGTGAGGCCACAGCCTTGAACACCTTCCAAGGAGGAAATAGGAGGAAGTTCACCTCTCTGATTTTCCTAGCATCATGGAAGCCAGACTGCTCCAGACAGAGTCACTGCACGTTGCAGGGTGATGTCAGTAGGTGCTGCCTTCTTCCAGATAACTCATCTGTTAGATATTCACTTCTCACAACTTCCTCCTCCTCACCATCGTGATTTGATTTAATAAATGAGTTACAACTGTAATAAACATTAAGGCAAGTCAGTCTTAAAGGCATTCATCATATATAGCAGAACAAGATAAATCTTTGTCTAAAAAGGGGTGGACAACATATAAACTGTTCTTCTAGGCAGAGCTAGCAGGAGCTTATAGCGTTTTATTCTCCATCCCTATGATTTTGCCAAATTTAAATCATCCAAGTGAAAAAAATTCTGTTCTGAGGGAATCTGCATCATGATGAGTACATTTAAGGTTTCAGCAAAATGGGTTCAACTGATTCTGAGCATTGGGTTAGAAGGAAGCAGATTTTTTCCTTGGCATTTAGACATCTTTGCTTTGCCCTGAAAACCTGCAGAGCCCCATCACAGGGAAACTTCAAGAGATGAAAGCAACCAGCAAGAAGTTGACCAGGGGTTGTCTCTTCAGTTCTTCCTTTGCTCTTTTACTCGGGGTTGCGGTTTAGAGTCAGGCAAAATAATGATCCTAAACCTCTGCAGAGAGACACAGACACCTCAGGAATGTTTAAGTCACCCATGGGTTTGACTTAGCTCTCTGATGATTTGAAGAGCTCTTCTTTCCCAGCACTGAATATTTGTGGGTATGAGAGATGTGCTGCCACCAGCAAGTGCTCTTTTCCCATATGCTGTCACCAGCTCTGATGGAAAAAAAAAGGAAAGCAAGCTACAGAAAAGCTTTAATGGTGCTTTTGAGTCTTGTCAAGGATTTCCAAGGCAGCACATGCCAGACCCTCAGGGGAATACATTGTTAAGGTGCTTCCATTTCCTGTAGCCCCTAGTATCATTAATATCTCTTCTGGGACGCCTTGACTTACAAAGTGGAATATGCAACATTTATGGCTCTGTGGTAAAAGCAAGGAACACATGGCCTCACATTATAAACACAGTTTAACACCACTTTCTTTCTGGACTGGGCTGTCTTAGCAATTACTGTGATACCAGTATCTCTAAACCAGTTTAATTCAGTTGAAATTTGACATAATTCATTAGAGTTTTCTTCTGAATTGTGAAGAGGCATCCTATTAAACTACATAGATGGTAATGTTTTCTGAAATGCACTTTCTAACCCTTCCTTGTTCTGAAGACTTTCTTATCTGACCATTATGAGAATGTGGTGAACAATGCTATGAAAAACAAAGCAATATATTGTTCCTTATAGGCTCATATTTCCTATATATCTGCCACCAAAAACATGAGCTATCCTGGATCCTGCCTATAAGTGCGACTGAAAGCTGCTTGTTTAATTATATTTATTTGGGGTGATGGCAACGGTAACATGTTAAAACTTCTCTATATTCTTATGTGTTGGCTACACACATAAAGATTACGCCCAAAACCATATATAATTCCCAGGGGCTAGACTACCTCTCACATCTTGCACAATCATTTACGTAAGTGCAAACTGAATCTAAAATGCTGCTAACACAGACTGCTGGCTACCGTACACCCACTCTGTGTTGATATAAATGACTATAACAAGACACCAGACAATGGAGAATCTGCCTAAACTACAGTGATGACAAAACTTTTTTTTTTTTTTAACAGAGCAATCAGAACACAAAATATTATATGCTTCAAAGAGGACTTGTGCAGCAAGATTTTTCACAGTAGTAGTTCCAATGAGTCCAAAGTACACACAGCTAAATTTGATGTAGGAATTAGGTATGAATAGGGAGTGTTACTTAGTTATTTTTGTTAATGTTTTCCAGAGCTTACACATTCACTCTACATTTTTTAGCAAACTTTATCATTTTGGCATCATAAAATCAATCCCTAGATAGGTTTGTTTTATCCAGAGCAGACACACACATGCAGTTGCTGTTAATAGTCAAATACAGAAGCTTACAATAACCATCTAGCTAACTATTAATGGTTGCTTAACAGTGGGGTTAGAAGGATGGACCTGAAATCTGTCCTCATCTAAAAAGAGATTGCTAGACTCTCAGGTGCAGAAACTCTTCAAAAGGCTTCGTTCTCACAGGTAGAAGCCAAAATACTTGGGTAGAATTGGCCCTTGAGAGCTAGAGGAGGAATTGCCTTAGAGACAAATTCAGAACTAGTGCAATGGATTTGGAGACCATTGAAGCTGATGGTTTTCATAGGCAAATCAGTTATTTTTCATAACAGACTGAGAGAATATGCCGGGAAGGGAAGGGAAGGGAAGGGAAGGGAAGGGAAGGGAAGGGAAGGGAAGGGAAGGGAAGGGAAGGGAAGGGAAGGGAAGGGAAGGGAAAATAAATATGCCGATATAAAATCTGTGTATACCTAAAATCTGTATTCAAAACATTACAGTACCTTCCAAATACTTTAAGCTTTGGGCTGGACTAACGTTTTGGAACAGCTGCTCTCTCTTAATCCTTCCCTAGTTTGTCCATCTCATAAACTTACCTCATCCCAGTACTGGGGTTGAAAGTTGTAGGTGTAGACATAGAAGTTTTAATGTTGCGGAGTCTAAACCATAGCCCAGATGTTCCCTTGAAGTCAAACCATAACATCAGAGTCAAACCTGATACAAGTGCTAATCGAAATCTTGATCTCTAACCATACTTTGTTTATTTTAAAATGCTTACTTTAAAACCTTACAGCAGAATTAATATGAAAATATGTAAATAGGTGTCCGAATAGTATCCTCAGCAGACAGACAGGTGACACAGACAGGTGCTGAGAAGAGGCAGCTGGACTTAACCCAGAGCTTAGTGCTACATCCTCCAAGATGGACAGCTTGTACCTCTGCAGCTCAACTGCTGCACAGTAACTCAGAGGCACATCTACAGCCCACACTTTTGCACCTAACTCTGCTGGAGCAGACACACGCAAGAAATGCCTGGAGAAGGATCCTGCACTACACTGGGGGTCCCCTTCCCCAGCACTGTCAGTGAATCCCCACTATTCCAAAGCATGTCTGCTTCCAAGGATTCCAAGGCAGCCACAGACAGTGCAGGTTGTGGGGGTCATTCATACAAAGAGCAATGAGAAATACTATGCACATAGGTCATGTGCAAATCCATACAGTTCTTCACGTGTCAAGGTACAGCCAAAGATATAATCTGAACAAAAATGGGCTTTTAAAAATCTGTTCAGACTCATAGAACATTTGGGGAGGGGATGCAGAAAGCAGACTGGTCACCAGGACAGACTTCAGAGATCCTGTAGATAGAGGAAGAGACCCATTAGTTACAGGATCATAATCAACCAAAATTATTCCTTGTATAATATTACCAACATGTACCACAAATTAACTGGAGAAATAGCTTCATTTAGAAGAACAGATTCTACACTGCTCTCTGTGTAGCTGTGTGTTTTGATTTTGTGTAATCTTTGGGAAATCTATACACTTTCAGTAATTTTCTTAAGAAGGTAGTGCAAAATAAAGTTTAAGGATTAATTAACATGATACAACCAATTAAAACTGAGGGTCGAGGTAGCTCACATTTGTCCTTTGAAGAACATCTACCAGTCTGGGAGGAACAGTGTGAACCCTTTCTAAATTTTGCCATCACATTACCTTCTAAGAGTCTTGTTTGTGAAGAAAAGAGGTCTTCTTCAGTCTCAGATGTACTGGCCATAAATAAAGGCAGGTTTAATTGGACTGTGATTACAGAATCAAGTCAGAGTACTCTACTTTTGAAGACAAATAAGCAATTTAATATTAAGATGTGCCTAAACTGAGCCCTATGTGTCACTTAATCTCTGCATCTTCCCAAGCTGCTTTTCTGTTGTTTTTGTCTCTTTCACATTACATTACATTTCCCCTCAGGACTGAATCTATTGGTGGACATGACATTGCTCTTTATGCAGCCTTCATAGCACCCATCTGACACCTGTAAAATATTAAACTGTAAGAATGTGTGTTAAAGTCAGTTAGCCAGGATAAGTGTGTTCTATAGATAAATGGGTTTGTTTGGGAGAGAGCACCACAACCTCTGTCTGTATCACTGAAGGGTAAATTCCTAAAGAGTCAGGATGCTGTAGATAACCATTAAATCACAGAAAGCAGCAGAAGGAAGTTGTGTTGCCCACAGTGCACACTCCTCAAACCCTGTTGCAGTTGAAACTGTTGCAATACAACGCACTTGCAATTTTGCCTGTGGCATTTTCTACAGTTTTCTTCATATTTAGTTCACATATGGGCTTTGAATACTTAAGTCTCACTGTCTGTGGGTTTCACGACATGAATAGTTTCTTAGAGTTTCTTAGAGACTAGTGATAAAGCCCAAACAAGATCAGTCTTTCTGATCTATAGCCTAACTTAGACCCAGGGATGTGCTTTCTCCAGAGAACACCTGAACCAAAGGTTCTGCTGGCGTTGCCACAGTCAGTAATGCGAATGGGACATGAACAGTGCTTCTGTTGCTTTTGGGACATGCAAGCAACACTCGAGCCCCTGTTCACAGTGTGGGCAATGGCACTGCTCAGTTTGTGCCCACAGTTCTCTCTGCTGGGCGAGAGCATCACAAGCTGTGTGCTCCTGGCAAACATTACACACTGAGACCAGGAATGCCCAGGTCAACCCCACACATGGGGCAAGGCCAGGGATGATAAAGCCTTGTTTAAGCATAAGTTATGCCTGTCACTACTTATGCTATTCTTTTGTCCTGCACTAACCTAGTTCCTCTCATTCCTGCAGGTTTACACTTAAAATATTAGTTGGCAGTTATTATGTCATCTTACACCCTAAGCACTGGTTAGCAAACTGTGCCGTCAGCTCTTTGTACTTTTTCTCATCAGGCAGTTCTTCCAAGCATATAGCTACAGCTGGCTCTTCTTCTCTGAACTTCCTCCAGCTTGGCTTCCTGGTAACGAGGTGCAGAGAACTGCACTCACCTTTTCCAGATGCTATCGCACGTCAGTTCCAAGAAGAGAGACTCACTTGCTCTTTCCCTGTGGTGTGTCTCCATGAGAGCCCCAAATCACATTGACATATTTAACTGTCACATCACCTAGAAAATTCAAATGCAAATTCAGAGGCCCTCCTTGCTCAGCACAGCAGTCACCACATATTTTCTGCCCTAAGAGAAAAGGAAGACCTTGGATCTCATCTTTCTAACAAACATTACTATTTCTGTAGAGACCTCAGAATGTTTTCTAACTTTTCACACAAATCACGTGAATTGGCTTATTTATGACAGGGAGAGGAACGATAGGAAGTATTAACTAACCCTGTACTGGTGGTCAGAGTAAAGCAAAAACAAAGCTGGTTTCCACTTCTCTGTGGTGAGACTGATTTTCCATTGTCGTTCCACATTATCTTCCCATTTAAGTCTGCTCATGCAATTCTGTTGTGTATCCTGTAATTCTCTTTTAGTAGGTTTAAAACAAACAAAAGGAAGTACTTTTTCACACAGCACATAATTAAATTATGAAACTTGTTGCCGTGGGAAGTGCTGGATGCCAAAAGTCCAAATGGGTTCAGAAAAAGAGAAGACAAGTTAATGGAGGATAGGTACATTGATGAGTATTAAACGTAGTAGCTTGCTCACAGTGTTTGGCTCAGGAAGCCCTTTCAGAGCTGTGTGATGAAAGCAGGAAAGGATTTTTCTACTGGTGCCTGTTTCTCCCACAGTTCCCCTCAGTAGTCTCTTCTGGTAACTGCCAAAAAGAAGACATTGGAGTTAATGTTCTTAGTAAAGCAGCTCTAGTGCTCCTCTCCTAACGAGACACACAGATGTCAACAGATGCGTGTAAGTTTAAAAAATACAATCTGTAAGCCAAAAATTGACTTCTCTTTGGATGTTTCTATCAGATCTGATCCAGCTGACTTAAATACATGCTGTTTACAGCAAAGTGTATGAGTGAAAAAGGGTATTTTAAGGTTTCAGCATGGCTAGATTTATTGGCCCAGCCAAAAGTTTGATTTTACAGATATTACAGGTTGGATCAACTTCACTGGGGACCGATGTCAAGCAGCAACCTGTTATCTGTGCTGTGAAAGTTGTATCTGCTCCTGGAGCTCTCTCCCCTCACTGAACAAATGCTCCCACCGGCCATTGTGGTGCCATCTCTTCTTGTTGACTTTGCTCTGTAATTGCTGGTTTATCAGTCTCTCCTCAGACTTCTCAATTTGTCCTGACTGCCAAGCAAAATGAACAGAACCGTACTCACAAACACAGGAAGGAGAGGAGGGCAAGCTGGTGAGGAAAGAGAGAAGGGTGGGCTGATGAGGAAGGAGAGGGGGGTGGGCTGGTGAGACAGGGAGTGAGCCCTGGCCCTTTGGCTGCCACTCTTGTCTAGGCAGAGAGCCTCGCCCCACAGGCTGCACCTGTTGCACCAGTCCATGAGGGAGGGAAAACCGGACCATAATTTTGACAGCATCATGAGTTGCTTTCATTTCTTATTCTGTGTGTGGCTGCAAAACATGTTGTCTGATTTCATCTGTATTGCTTTGTCATGGAGGTTTCTTTTTTCATCATTTAGAACGACAATATCTCATTTTGGTCACAGCCTTGTTTCCAAACATCTCCTCCATTAGCTCAGACTGTGTGTAACTGCCTTAGTTACTGCAGAAAAATTCACTTAGGCATGGCAATGAATAGACTGAAGTGATTTATTTCTATTGTTGAGAAAGTGGTATGTATTTATCTACATTATGTTGTTAAAATGCACATGGTTAAAAGCCAAAAGTCTGTTGGCTGAGGGCCTGCCTCACTTGGAAAGTAATGACAATGCAACAGAATCAAATTCAGAGGCTTAATTGTCTTTTTGTCACCAGAAACCCCAAAGTACAGAGCATTACCTTTGATTTTGAAGAATATTTCAGATCCTTTGGTTGCAGGAAGGAGGTCAGACTGCACAATCTGAGTGAATTAGCCACCTGCTACTGTAGCTCCATCACACAGTACTTTAGCATCTCAATGTTATTGACTCAAATTTCCTAAACTTTGCTATAGTTCATCATCTTGTATGACTCTTGGAAGTATGAACTTATAGACTCTGTGGAAAGAAAGCTTAATTCAAGCAAAGTGTTAGGAGCAGCACTGATTCTCTTTTTTTGTCTGAGTGGTACTGGGATGGTGAGCATGAACTCTCTGGAGGGATGCAGCAGTGACAACAGGAGCACTGTGCTGCCATGTGAGAGGAGAGGACTGTGGTTCAGCAACTCTGGACTGGAAACTGGAGGTCTGGACACCTACCTTTGTCACATTATTCTGCTGTTGGAGTTCATGTCACCACATCCATGCCTGTTTGTGCCCATTCACCTGCTCCCTGTCTTTTAGACTAAATTCTTCTACAGATATGATCCCCATTCAGTATATCTTGATGGGAAGCTCTTGGAATGTACATAATTTAAGCACTAATTATAACACAAAAGCAGCAATCTAAATGTTCAAGCCAGTCTTGAAAAAAAACTATTAAAGTCTTTATTAACCCTGCTTCACTAACAAGATGCTCCCACGAAAAACTATGATCAAGCTTTATTTCCATCAATCCTCAGTTTTTCCAGTGCAAATTATTCTGGTATCTGCAGACTGGGGTGCACTACTTATGCTGCAGAATATTCCCTAGAAATAATATGTTAAAATAAACAGCCAACCCAAGCCCAAAGGCAAAGAGCTAGTCCTGGACAACAGGCAAGATAATCAGGGAATAACTAACATAGATAATCAGCAAATCATTCAAATGAATTGATTTGGCGCTGGCTGGCGTCCCTGTTTCTGCCTGAAAGCTTCAGTGAAATCTAAATAAGTGGCAGTTATCTTACTGTCTCTTCCTGTTATCTGCCTCTAATGACAGCAGAGGAGAGAGGGGAAATCATGTCTTTGAACAGGATCATGGCCTTTCATTTAAAGTAAATACTGCAACAAAATGGAACCTGCCTGAAGAGTAATTCTGCCTTGGCTTAGTCCTGCACACATTAAGTAATATATTAAAACCAGACAATATCAGTTTCTTGCAATGGCTTCAGCACTTTCACTGCAAATGTGCACACAGAGAATCAGAAAGTGCTATTTATAACGACCTGAAGGTGGCTAACAGGACAGCGTGAGGTAGCTGTGAAGAGTTAAAATTCAGCCAAGGCATCTGTATTTTATGTTTCAATAAATGCCTTTAACATTAAAAAAATCACAATAGGAAAATTTAAGGGGAGTGATGCTTATCCCAGATTCAGCAATGCACTTGTAGCATCCAAGTTAAAATCACTGCCTCCTGAGGTTCCCTTGCAGTTGATGAGGAGAAGCACACAGGGCACCTAGCAATAAATCATCCAATGAGGTTCCTGTCTGTCTCCCCTGGCGCTGGAGAGAGCAGGGTATAGAAGGTTCTGACTTCGGTACCTCTCTATAACTGCCTAAATTAACACAGAAAAGCTGAATTCACAGCCTGCCTTGCTTTGGGAGGAGAACTGGGAACCAAGAGGTGGTTTGACCACAAGGTGACAATGTCCAACAAAGCTTCACCTGAACTGCTGAGCTCCATCAAAATCAACCACAGCTGTTGAAGAGGTGGTGAGGATTGTAGTCCATCCTCTGTTGCACCAAACTCCACATGGGTTTAAGACTGGGCCCCTCAGCACACCAAACACAAGGGGAAATGCTTGCAGCTCCATGAAGACAAGACCAAACTGTGGTGGCATGGGCAGAGGGACATGGGCTGTGTTTTGACAGCAGCTTTTGTTGGCAGGCTGGGGAAGCAGCTTTCAAAGCATGGCAGCATGAATTGCCAGCCCTCATGTGTTCACACCCTTCTCGCTTTCACCAATGTGGGTACTCACTTGTCAGGGGCTGTTCACACAGCAGGAATGCCACAGAGAGAAGGAATTTCGCTGAAATACTTGGATCCTAGCAGTGCAAGATTTGTACTTCCCTTAGAGCAAGAAGTAAAGGTCCAAATTAACTTCCATAATAATTACTCCTTTTAATTCTTAAAACCTCCTAGGTGTCAGATTTTATTGCAGATCCAACATCTTTTTCAACAGAGTCTGAATAATTTCATGACAAATATGATAAATGACAGGATGACATAATACATTTGTACTTTAAGCTTTATTTTGTTTCGCTTTACTTCTCTAAGTTGAAAACTGTTTTGAGCCTGTTTTATTGGAAAGAAAATAAACTGAAAGTGAGGCTTCAACCCAAACAGTTTTTCACAGCAGTAGGTGTAAACTCTGGAAAATAAAATGTAGGCTAAAGATGTTCAGGGACTATTAAATGTAATGGAAAAAAAGCACCTATCACTTAACTGAATTTTTGCTGCCTAAGGCAGTTTTATGTTTGCTATTCTCAGGTACTAACATTTATGATAGTAACCTTTATAAAGTCAATTTAATTATCTTTATCTTTTTACAAATAATAAATTTAGTTGTCCTACAATGAAAATCAATTGTCAACATAAGCTATGGTTAACATCTAATAAAACAGCCCTCTGTAAATCCATGATTAATAAGATTGGCTTCTGTATTAACTAACAGACACCATAAAATTTTCTTCCTTGCAATAATTTGTATATTTAAGGTTCATCCTGCTGGACTGAGTTTCCTAAAATAAACTGTTAGAGTGAATGAATAAAATTTTGGTGCCTATCATTATTATATTATAACCATTTAAATATATATCTGTAGCTGAATGGTTTTCAAATTAATGTCATATTTTAATTAAGTCAGAGAAGATGGTGGCTATAGCAAATGATAAGTGATTTACTTCTTTGTTTTCTTTACCTTCTGAACATAATGACAATGCTGCTTAGGTTTTAGCTCGAGCGTTAGAGGAAGCTAATTGAGATGTGAAAAATTGATTTCCCAAAACAATCTTTACATCTGACAGAGGTTACTTAAGCTCTTCTGTATCATCAAAAAAAGCCCCAAACCAACAACAAAACAACCCCCCCCCCCAAACCAACCAACAAAAAACCACACCAAAAAACCCCAACCACAAACCCAACCCCCCCCCAAATTGGAATTTACTGCTTTAGAAACACAGTCACAAATTTCTTCTTCCGAAGTGGCAGCAGTGGTGCTCAGATTCAGCATGAAGTTATCTACCATAAGACAGAGGATATCTCTGCCCTCCCTTGGAAGTTTATAAGGTTCCTCTCCCTGTGATACACACTTTGCCTAAGGACACCGGTGTGATACAGTGGCCACTGCACACAGTGCTAAGCTTCAGTTGAATTTGAGTCCAGTCTTTAAGAGCAGAACAATAACTTCCTACCTATCCTGAAAGATCCCAAAGTGATTCTACAAAGTAGGGGCAGTAGCTATGCTTGAAGTACCTGTAAAAGAGCATACAGAACTAGGCATGAAAACTACTTCCCCCCTTGGCTTCCAAACACCATGGAATGTTTTGGCCATAGAGACCTAACAGGGCCTGAAATTGTTTTGTGGGTTTTTTAGGCATCATTTTCACACTCAGTGTGTACTTTTGAAAATGGAGATTCTGATCCTCCATCTTACCACTTTACTGTAAGTCAAGTGATTGTAGCAGAATTAGCAAGACTGGACTTGTGCAGTGGGGAAATCAGTCCTTGGAGAAGTAACAGTCGTTACTATTATTCAAAAGGCTGGGGAGGAAGAGAAGTATCTTACAGTGTATTTAATCTGTTTTAAAAATGCTAAAAAAGAATATATTCTTTCCTGTTAATTTTTATCTTTTGCTTTACAAAACTTCGATGTTAATTAGGGAAATTTTTTTTTAAAAATATACCTATGGCTATGAAAAGAAAATTCTTTATCACATTAAAAAAATGCTTCACATAGTAACTTTAGTGCTCCGGACATTCTCAGAATAAAATTATAATTAAAAAATATATGTTGACAAGAACTGAGAAGCTCTGCAAAAATCGAATGTACTTTTATATGATATTTCTGTTTATTTCATTCCATTATTTGATCATTTTTAATAAAGGAAATGCACTAGTCAAGTTCAAAGTTCCATTGTGCCTCATTCTTTGAATTACAATGGTTAGGTTATAAACAGACCAAGAGTGACAAAAGAATTTCAAGTATAACTAAGGAAGTCAAGGGAATATTTATATAGGTTTAATATTTTGGAGAAAAAGAAAGCAATCCAGTTAACTTCCATTATTTTATAAAATTTAACTTTGTGCCACCTGAAAACTGACAATCATCTCATAAAGTTGTAGAAAGCTGGAAAAATGGAACGATTTTCAGACCTAAATGTGAAAGAGGCAGCTTGTTTCTAAGCTCTTCCCTGATGAGAGACTGCTAGACCAAGCATTTACTCCTTTTTATCTGTCTGAAGAGCACTTGTGTGGCTATCCCAATGCCCTCGTTTTGGTAGCTAGACCCTTTTCTAGGGAGCCAAAGAGTATATGAGAAGTATAGAAATATAACATAGAAATGTAAATGTTCACTTCACTGCATTCGCTGTGCTTGTACCTTTAACGATTTCAAGACTGAGCACAGCAATGCTGCTTGGATTGAGTTTGTGTTCACCCTCCAAGGACAGCCTGCTTGGCTAGGTGGTCTGCATCTCACCTATAGAACCCTGTCACTTAAAGCCTATGAATGCAAAGCATAGCATGATTTATTGTTGTTTAACTTTATAAAGTAACTGCATGGGTGGGCATGCAGTTTATAGAGCATTGCCCTCTACCATAAAAAGTAGTTTGTAGCAGGGAAAGAAAAAAATAGTAGTCAAATGGTTGTAAACACTTGTTTAAAATGCATAAATTTTAAAATACATAGTTAGCAAATATATTTCTTTTCCTGTTTCTAATGCTCTCAAACATTAGAACTTTATTTTCTCCCCTTATTTTTGATGGAAAAGGAATGTTGACTTTATTTTTCCAGCTCTTCCTAGTTTTTTTTCTTTTATCACTCCAAAGAGTTAAAGGCTTCCTCTTATTTCCTCTACCCTTTTAACAGCTAATTGCAATGCTGACTGACACCTAGCAGAATAAAGAAAAGCAGTCTAGCAACTCTGCACCTTCTCCTCACTCCTCTCTAGCTCCATGCAATTGTTTGATACCCAAAATAAAGGCAGTCATCAATAGCAGCCAGTCAAGCTTAGTCTTCTTTTCTCTCTTCAAATAAACATTGCATCCCCCAACAACTCTGATGCAGCAAGTGCTGCAGCTCCCTGATTTCCAGGAGGAAGCAGGAAGTTTCCCTTCCTTTTTCCCGGCTGCTCATTTTTCACTAGAAAAGGAAGCTGGTGACTTAGTTGTCTGTGCTTCTTGTGGCTCTCTTATTGTTCTATCTGCATTTCACCCTTTACAAGCATTTAAACTTATCTTTCCTTATTTAATTTCCCCACATTGTATTCATTGTATCTCAGTTTTTTGTTAAATCAAGAGCTGTCTCACTTAACCATGAATCTAGAATCCAAACAATAATCATCAGATTAATTAGAATGTGGCCATACACTGCAGCCCCACTACAACTCTCCCTCATGCTCAGCTGGCTTGAGTCAGTGTGGGTGTGACCTGGCTAGTTATTCTGTGGAAATGGCTTTGTACCCTTCTTGTAAAGGATGTCTTACACAGGATAAAATCAAACTGCCAGGTAAGTTAGCCTGAACATGGCCATTTCTTCCCTTACGAGTGCACACAAGAAGCAACTGTTGCTTTATTTTTCTTACCATTCTTTTCTTTGTTAAACATCATACAATACACCAAAACAAATTAGCACTGCTTTCTGCTTTGGGCAATGCCCATGTGGTGAGGAACACAGAGAGCAGGCCAGGACAAGAATTTAGTTACCAAAATGGTCTATCAGCCCTGCAGTAAAACCCAAGGCATGGCAGTAGATCATCTTTTACACAAATGCAGCTCTTCATAAAACCACCCCCTACTGAAGCTTGAGTATAGAATTCTGTATATGGAAGCATAAACTCAGTATTAGTTTTTGAAATGTTTTTTTGACAGATGCTTGAGGAAAAGCTTGGCAAACCCCGCATTTCCAAGTCCTGGTTAGCAGGCAGTACCTGAGCTCAGACTAACCTTTAGTGTTAGAGCCATCTAGTGGGAGAGGAGGCACGGACAGAGGCCAGGACACGTTCTGCATCCCAATTTTTCATCCTATTCGGCTTTGGTGTGACCTCTGGATACCTGGGCCAACAGAACAATGATCAGCAGATCACTGCCAGTATTGCAAGCAAAGGACAACACGACTCCAAGGGCTACTTTAGAAAAAGTGTGAAGCAGCCTCTGAAATTCATACACCTGCTAAGGAAAGCAGGCTGTGCCTGCACTGCAGGAATCAAATGGCCGAGGTAGAGTTTCTGAGAGGATAAAGATAGGGAGCACAAAATATGGCATGATTTTGTGGATGCAAGCCTCCTCAGTCATTGGCTATTCCAGTTTGTTCATACTAATCCTGTTGACTCCACAGGGAAAATGTAGTAGGGTGAAAGGCTTGCACAAGCCTCTCCCATTTGGTTTAGGCTATTCAGTACAGCTGTGGGATCAACCCTTGCGGTTGAATTTTAGTTAATAAATGATTTCTTGAACCACTGTGGAAGATTATGCTAATATCTAGTCAGTGTTAACAGGCATGTGGTAAAAGAAAATGGATCCCAGACCCTGGAGAATTAAGCCCATTAAGTTTTAGGTGCCAGAATTTGACAATACTCCAAACAGACTGAAAAGAGTCTTGCACGTTCCAGTGTTTCAAGTCCCTTACAGCAGGAGAAAGACCCAGTATATAAAGTAGGTACCAAGATGATACTAAGCTGCCTCCCACTTAACCCAAAAAACAAAGCTGTAGTTGTGCTTTAGTCATTTGAAAGGGAATTAATGCTTTTCTTCCTGCTACTAGACTGTCAGAAAGCAATTAGCTTTGCCCACAGCAGTGAATGAGAGGATAAGTAAGAGGCAAGATAGGAGTTCAGAAAGACAACTGATTAATGGTCTCCCTCATACTACAGTACAGAGAAATAGTGCAAGGGCACACTTCAAATGATGTCTTTCTGGCTCTAGCAGCAGGACTGCAAAGTGCTGTCTGAATGGTGTCCAGGGTATAACTAGCTGACATACTTGGTCAAAGACAAATAAATACACGGATCACCTAGTTGAGAAACATCAGTGTAAGCTTGCAAGCTCAACACAGAAAAGGGAACAATCTCTTAAATCATGTTTGGACAATTATCTAAGAATAGTGCTTCAATGTAATTATGGTTACCTTCCAGTGTCTCTCCCTACTCCCATCATAATCTTATTCATCTACTTCTTCAGCATGTTGCAGCTTGAAGTTTTCTTCAAATTTCCAGATAAGGAGCATGAAAAGAGCAGCTGGTCAAATGCTACTGTAGATTACTGGAAATTCACTATTATTATACAACATAGAAGCTGCATTTGTAACCAAGTTTGTGTGTTTTAATGTTAAGTACCTAGATCTTAAAGGAATTCTACCAGTTTGTGATACACAACCTGACTGGCATTGTGTCCCAACCAACACCTCACATCTACAAGTTAAGAGGAAGGTAAGAAAAGTGGGGTTCAAGCAAACAAAAAGCCCAAGACGCAGCAATAAGACTAAATTTCACAGAATGAGGAGGCACTGAAATAAAGCTATTGTCTTTTATGAAACAAGGGAGAGAACAATCCTCTTCTGACAGCACAAGACTTACGACATAGCTGATAACGTTATAGCTAAGTTAAACCTAGCACCATAAGAAAGTTAGGTAAATTACTCTGAGTGAGGTGCTTGTACATTTGTTTTCCATGTATCAATTTATTTGAAGTATCACAGTCAAAAGAGAGGAACTGGAATAAAAAGCAGGTATAAAAATCAGAACAGTTATTTACAGTTAATTCATACATAAAATGGTAACTGATAATTCTAACAAAGAGTATTTCCACATCCCTTTCTGGTATTTTAGATCTATTGAGAAAGAGAAAATAATTTCTTACTTGACAACATACATATATGTTTAGCATAACAGCACCATAATCTGCAGGGTTTTTTTTTCTTAAAACTTCACAAGCTGCAACATATAAAAATGGGACCAAGGCATGAGACTGAGCAGGGACACCTTTTGATTAAACTTTGCATCACTATATCACTATATAGAGAGACAGAGAATTACCAAAAAAGTTATGGCTCAGTAAGACAGTGAGATAGGAATATTTAAAAACAGGGATCTGCAGTGGATATATCTTAGTTCAGCAATCTTAAAGGATGCTTAGATTTCTGAAGAAACTCTTCCGTCATATCCTCTGTTTTGTTCTCCAGTGTAGTTGCAGATTTGTTCTCTTTACCTTTTTTGACACTTCTTTTGTGCTGGGATTTAAAGAAAATACCCAATGTTAAGAGAATACAAAGAAATTAAAGACTTCTTGCTCATGTGCAATGCAGTACATTGTGCCCTGAGAAAAAAAGTTGACATAACTCCCAAAAAAAGGTTCCTAATAGATTGCATTTACTAAAGAGATTGACTGTAGACATACAGAACTTCAGCAGCTATTTTTAAAGGATCCACAACAAGAACACATGCTCTCCCCAGCAAGAAAACCCCTAGACTAACATACCAAGAAGTTTACACTGATACATTGGTAGAGCAAAAGGGTCAGAAGCATTTAAGTAAAAAAAACCCCAACCCATGAAGACTCAAGAATGCCAATATTTCTGTCAGGCCTCTAAGAAAACACCCCACATAATTTCAACTCTTCCATTAACACACATTTCTATAGCAAATTATGACCATTTTCTTCATGCAGGATTATTTGCTGAGGAGTTTTCAGCTGTCTATCCAGCTTGTCAGAAATCCACATTATTTTATCCACTATTAACTGCAACCAGAATCTGCTGTTACTTTAACTCAAGTTTAACAAAGCATTCATTATCTACAAGATTTAAAGGAATTGTGAGACCACACTAAAATATAAGTGACTTGAAACTACAGCGTTGTTACAGAACAATAATATTTCTTCTCTCAAATACATTGCTGTTTTGCTTATCTGTGGAAGTTACCTGGAAAAAAGGAATGCCACCATTTGTGTGGCAATAGACATTTGTATCCATTAAGTATTTGTCACAAGCAAGGCTTTCACTGGATTCTTGCAACTCTCCTTCCTCTTCCAACAGGTCCTAAAACATAAGTTTTTCAGAAAATGTATTTGATGTCTGAATTTCCTCAATGAATTTATTAAGCATAATCAGATCAATCAAAGATATGGAACTTTCATTTTTGGAAAACAGAAGAGAAATCTAAATTATTAGTATCATTGCTTATTTTTCAAGAAAATGTTTTTGTCATAAGCTCAACACACTTGAGTCCAAGTACACCATAAAGCACAAAGGCTTCAACAGCCCTGGGGTTCAAGTCAACCTCCACAAGGGCATGGAAAAACCTCAAAGACGTGAAATTTTCATTCAAGAGCCTCATTTGCCATTTATATACGTACCTGACCTGCATTATCCTCCACCTCCTTTATCACACTGCTTAGCATAGCATCAAGATTTGGTTGCTTTTGCCTTAATTGCTCTAGAAGTATTTCCCGGGGCTCTGTTCTCACAAGTGTGACTGGATAGAAGTAGTCTTTTCTCTGTGGAGTTGTCCCTTTAATGAAGATTTGACACTTTTCAGTGTTTGCTTTAATTTCAAATCCTCAATTATACATCAACTCAATACAGAAATCATGCTTTGTTCAGTCTCCATTCTTTGCACACATCTTAAAAAAAGATGTAAGGCTGCTAGTTATATTTTGGTGACATTAACCTTCACTTACGAATTCTGGAACTCAAATTGTTTTCTGTAAGACAATTTTGTCCCCAGCCTGCTTAAGTACCTGTTGGAATATCCACTTTAAGATCCTCTTGCAGGAAACCATTAACCTGAGTTAGCCCATGCTGTACTTCCTCCTTAAGTGCCAGCTTCTGCTCCACAAGTATCTCCTGATCCACCTTTATCTGATCAAGAAGGCCATTCAGCACCTTCCCCTCAGCAGCCTTTTTTCTGCCAATATGGTCAGCAATTTCAGCTACTGCTTTATCACAGTTTTCTTCATTTTTCTGAAAATGAAACAAAAAAAACCAACCCAAGAACACCAAGTTAACAGGAAAGGTAAGGTTATGGCCTCTTTTCTAAGATGTGGTGCGTGATTAATGACATGACCTGAAACGAAACAACTGAAAGACCTCAAATTGAGAAGTTTCAGTGCCAGTTTTACACTCTCATTTTGAGAGCTACCTTCAGAAGAGAATCAGTTTCTTAGAAAGTATGATCATTTTATAAAGCTAGTCATAAGAATAAAGATGATGCCATCTGGCTCAGATCAGACTCCTCATGCTTCTATGCACAAACCCTGCACAGAATTAGGATATCCAACCGAATGTGAACATCCTACAAGCACAACCTTTATTGCATTTGTAGGGAAAAAGGAAAACATGGTTTTAGCCCCTCCCATTGAAATGAAACTCATGAAATGATCAGCAGGTACAACAAATACAGAGACATCTTGAGACCACAAATGCTTTTAACAGTTTAGAGTTGGACTCGATCCTCAGAGATCCCTTCCAACTCAGAATATTCTGTGATTCTGCGTGAAGGAAGTTTCTGGTTGAGCTTTTCCTCCTGCAAGTTCGCAAAATACTGGATTTGCCTATTTCAACAATAAAACAAGGGTGGGATGGGAAGTTTGTGATGGAAATGAAAAAAAACCAAAAAACCGAGAGAAAAACTCTTATCTAAGAGGCCAGAACTAGTAGATGCTGAAAAGGAATGCTCCCATATTGATTCAATCTGACCAGTAAAGTAATTTGCATCCTCCAGAAAATAGCCTGCATTTGATCACCGTGCATCTCCCAGGGACAGTACTGAAAGATAAAGCTTTAGAATCAGAGATAAACACTACTGAGATGATGTAAAATGCCCAGATTACAAATGCAAGTTAGCTGTATGGCATTAATCATGACACCATTTTTTGAGGTTATGTGCACTTGAAGTTCAAAGTCTCCCTCTTAATTTAGGCTTTTGATTTCCTGATTACATGTATTTAAGCTCAGTAACATGAGTCTGCTATCAAAAAAACCATACTTTTGTTCTGACAATAACCAAGAACTTTCTTCTCGGCTCTACAAATTCTGCAGTAAACTTTGTCTCAGGAGGTTGCATTAGACTCCAAAGGAGTATAGGTACCTTTTGTAAACACTGAAGTTGCTGTTTCTCATCCTTGAATGACAATAGCTGCTGGTTAGTAAAGTTGACCATCTGAGCAGTTGTAAATTCACCCCATGTACTGGTATCCTGAGATACATTTTTGAGATTGCTGAGAAGATGTTGACAGTGGCCATTGGATTCTTCTAGCATTGTCTTGTTTTCAGCATTTATGCTCCTGAGCTCTTGAGAGAAATTATCCAGAGATGCAGTAAATTTGCTGTGATTGGAATTTGCACTGCTGACTAGGTCTGTAGTTTTCCTGCAACAACATATTTGTAAGAGTTCAGAGATTCTGAAAGGTAGATTTTAACACAGTATATTTTTAGAAGAATGAGACCAGAAGCAGTGAAACAGCACAGTTCTATCCAACCAGTTAATTATAACGTTGTTGTTCTACTTAGTAAATTTGCAGCACTTCCAGGAGCAGGATTGTTAAAGAAACCCCCACCAACCAAGAAAGCCCAAAAGAGAACCAAAAGACCCTAACCACAAACTAAGAACAACTTTGGCAAGACCTTAGCTATTCAGTCTGCAATTGAATGGAGCATATTGCAACAGATACATTTTTATGCTTCAAGCTAACCCTTTACAATATGGAGTTCTGAAGTCCAGACACTGAGGGACACCCCTCAGCACATTGCTCCCAAAATGATACATTCTTATGGGATGTGCTCAGGAGACAAGTTTGAGGGAAAGCCTTTCAGAACTAGTTTACTCTGGGGAAAGGCAAACTATGATCTACACTCTGTGTGCAGGCCATGCCCAGCAGGCTTTATAAGCACATAAATATGAAGAGCATCCAATTTTGAAGTTCTCTTCATATATAGTTTATCTTGCATAAGTGTACAACAAAAATAATGCACTCCTTACAGGTGAACATTTTCTTGCATAGCAGTGATGGTGGTCTTCAGGCTTCCATTTTTTGTGAGAACATCAGTTAAGTTCTTCTGAGTCTCCTGAGCAAAGAGGTCGAGCTGGCTTTGCAGTAAAGACATCAATTTGGCTGCGCTCTATTAAGAAAAAACCCACAAGTTTCACTGTTATTCTGCACTTGTTAACAGTCTTAAAGGGTACTTGAATGCCTGAATTAAAAATGCAGAAAATGCAGAGTTTTGCACTTCTAAAGCAGAAGGTACAATTTTTGTCAAGATACAGACTCTTAGCTTTTGGAGACATTTGTAAATGGACATATATTGGATATGCTCACAGCAAGGGGAAGGATTTATTTGTTACATTCCTACATAAACTACTTAAAGCAGCCTAACAAAAAGTAAAAATAATTAGGATCAAGTTACTGTCCTCCTAGCTTTTTTTCTGAAGCAAGTATAATGGTTTACTACCACATAGGAGTTTAAATCAAAGCAAGCAATCACACTTGATGTTAGGATGTTTTCTTACTCTAAGGATACCTTTCTTTGTGCCAACCTCGTCACTTCCACTTCTTCTTTTAAACTGTCACAATTATGCTGGAGCTGAGCAAAGCCAGTGGCTGTTTCTTCCTGTATTTTTTTCAGAGTGAGAAAAAGATCTCCAAAGAAGGTATCCATTTCCTTTTTATGGCCCTCCATCTTAAAAAAAAAGTTTTATTTACAGTTAGATATTTATATCTTTATTCAAGAAACTGATATTTTTTCCCAGCATAATTGATACAGAAACAAACTCTACCCCAAGGAAATTGTCAAAAGGCATTAATGAAGTATTGTGCATACAAGGCAGAGAGTAACACTTGGAACAATCTGAAGTTTGAGACTGGAACTTAGTGTGGGGGCTATTCCAAACAAAATTTGGCATGCAAGGTAAACAAAATAGAAAAGTAGACAAGGTACAGCAAGAGCTGGTAAGCCACGGACTATCTCCTGTCTAAGTCCAATAAAAACCTCTTGGACAAGGAGAGTTGATGTCACATGAGCTGTAATTGACAGGAGGGAAAATTGTTTCAGTAAAAGAAACAGGTCACCAGAAATTTTATCTAATAAAGATAAAAGTGAAAGAAAAAAAAAAAAAAGAAATTAAAGAGGCTGCAGTTCTACACAAGTATCATGAGATAGACTAGAACTATAAATTGAAGCAAAGGACTTTAATAAGCACAATATTGTTTGCATTTACAGTTGTTAACAAGATAAAGCATCGCATTCCCCAGGAATCAAAGGGACTACAGAAAGTTTGGTATGACAGCAGAAAAAATTTGGAGTGGTAAGACTTGTTTAAGTTGACTTTTTTTAGATTTCTAAAATACAGGGGAGAATATATTAAATGTATCATCAAATATTTGTTATATAAAGATTTAAGCATCCATGTTTTACCGTTCTACTGTGGCACTTAGGCAAGCAGCTGTGCCAATACAGGTAACAGGCAAATTTACCACACTTAGGAGAGAAAAAATGTCTGAAAGTTAAAAGGTAGAACTCATGGGACAAGACAAAGGGGAAAAGGCCAGACAAGAAGTGGAAACACTGACATACTGCAGAAAAACAAAGGACATGTTATCTGTAAATTAAATAAAATAGAAGAGCACAAGGCAAAGAGGCAGGTTTTGTGCATTACCTGGTCAGCCACAGCAGAATATTTCTTCATGTTACTCTGAAACTGACAGTTTAACCCCAAGACAAATTCTACCACTGGTGTCAAGCTATTTACTGCTCTTCCTAATCCAGTTTTGTGCTCCTCCTAGGAAGAGGGGGAAAAAAAAAGTAAACCAGAATATGGCTGTTCCTTCATCTACATTTGTAAGAAGCTACTATGTACATACCCATGTGCTCTGTAATGACAGTATATGCTATACAGTATACTACCCCCTGTGGGGGTGACATGGAAGGGGAAGTGGGGAGGGACATAATCATGGTTAGGTGGTAAAGCAGATACAGGTAAAGAGCATCAGAAAAAAAAATCTATATATTTACAGAACCCTTTTGATCAAAACCAATTTTAAGTATCTAAGTAAGAGTATGCAAATGTACTAACAATTAATCTCAGCAGTTCAGCTTTACAATCAAGTGATAGATTCTCATGCTGTATTATTTTTTCAGACATGTGAGAAACTTCGGTAGACACCAAGTCTTTAAAAGAGGCAAAAGATGCTGATACAACTGATGCAAGAATATCTGCTGTAGAAGAACTGGTAGACAGGAGGTCACCTACAAAAAAAAAATCAAGAGTTACAAATTTTTTTGAAGTTCCACTGTAAAATAGGAACTCTTTTTATTGCCCATCACCTTAATGCCCCTTACAGCACAGGAAGGCTGTGGATCATCCCAGATACATTACTACTGGTGCAACTGTAATCATTATGTCACTTAAATAAAGCCAGTTCTCCTTTCCTAAAACAGATACATTTTAGGAAGTGGTCTTTGAGATCACTGTTGCAAAAATTCAGGATGACTACTGATACAGGTATTACACTTACCTATAAAATTTGTGTAAAATGTCAACATCTGTTGCTGTTTCAAACTGTTTTCAGTAATTGAATCTTGTATTTTGCTGAACAAAGCATTCATCTGTCCTGCAAATGTATTTTGGACAACAGCATTGTGCTGATCAACAGCCTTCTTACGGTCCAGTTTTGCATGGAGCCCAGATACATCTCTTGTAGTTTCTTCCACTGTACTAAGTAACTATAATTTTTAAAGTTATTTTAGTAAGTCTTTAAACAAGGAGTCAAACATATATTATATAAGGAAAAGCAACAATAGTTCTGACTTAAAGGAGTTAACTCTCTAGGAAGACAGGTATTTCCCTTTGCATCATCAAATTACAACTGTTCCAGACCCTGCTGTTATGTCATTTATACTTTTAGAACATGGGAAAAAGTTACCTACTAGAGAACATTTGGTCTGGCTTTAAAATCAAAGCATTAATAAATTACTTCCTCAGTATTTAAGGAATTAAGGTATAATTTATCCCAGAATAGTAACTGAAAAATACCTAAGGAGTTCAACTTTTTTCTGAACAGTCTGATAGTAAATACATTCTTTAATGTAGTATTCAAACAAGAGGTTTCTAGTACTAGTCCTGTGATAAATAATTTAGAATTCATACAAATAGTGGAGTCCTGGTTTTGTAGTGAGCATAAATAATTTTTGCACCTATTTGTCTCACACAAACACTCCACAACCCACATGTAAAAACCAGGCATTCCCTCCCAATCTTACAGGAATCCAAATAGAAAGAAATTGTCATGGTGCCTGAAGATACAAGTTTCATCACTTTGCAGTTTAAATAGCAGGACACCCTCTCTCCCTAACCTCAAGTCTTTTTTGATAGTTACAACCAATCTACAAACACACCAAAGCCATACCCTAAAACACAGAGGGCAACACTAGTCAAAGCTTTTTGCTATTTTTCTACCCCAGTTCACAGAATGGTTTGGGTTGGAAGGGACATTAAAGATCATCTAATTCTAAGCCTCCTGCCATGGGCAGGGACATGTTCCACTAGACCAGCTTCTTCAGTTACGTATAATTTACTGTTTTGCAGGACCTCTTGTAAGATTTTGAAAGAAAATTACTTATTCTGCAAAACAACTCATGATAATAGATACTGCAAAGCACTGGAACTCCCATGACAAACTGGCCTGAGGTAAAGTTAGTTTCAGACCAACCAGAGTGTTTAGCAGTCAACTGTCAATACTACCACACAAAGTCCTGCAATCTAATCCTAGTTTTCCATCTTAAATTCAGGTCTTGTCCCACTCACATCATGCTTTACCAACAACTGGGTTTCCTTGAATAGCCCATGAAACTCCTAAACATAGGAAGCTGATTTACAGTAGGTACAAGAACTGTGACAACCTTGCTAGCTGTGCCATGAAGTTTTTGTTCAGTATTTTCCAAAACTGAAACCACATATTCTTCTTCTGCCAGCTGAACCTTGGTTTCTTGTAGATCTTTTTGGGTTTCTTCCAGTTCTTTCTCCTTGATTTGCAGATCTGTTTTACATTGTTCAAGTTCATTTTTACTGACTCTGAATAGTTCAGTGACCTAAATAGGAAGACAATCATCAAAAAGACAACATCACTTTTTAAAAATTTGACAGCCTCATTTCACATCTCTCAAATTATGTGACAATGCCAAAAGGCAAATTGTCATCTAGCAACGTAATTTCAGCTGTAGGACTCAGGTCTTAAACCTAAACTACAGGTTTGTATAGTCTTTGTAATCACTGAAAATATCAAGCCAACCATTCTCACTCACTGTAATAATCCCTTGCTTCCCCTCTCAAAATACAAGAGCAAACTACTGTTACAGCACAAGGAAAATAAACCCACCAAACAAACATAACCAGATAGATCAAAAAGCATCAGTAAAGCTGATTACATAGAAGAGTTACATATACCAGCAAATTAATATCTACATTTTTCTTAAACAAGGAGCTCCAATTTTCATGTAGTTTGTTAATGGGAGCTCATGACCTCTCTTCCCATATTCTTTGCTCCTAAGCAGATGCCTGTCAACTGAGATACCATTTTACAAGCAGATTTTTGGCTGAAAATGTAGCAAAGCAAATTATAGTAGTAGACATGAAAACAGCTTTAGAAATAAATATTGCAACCTGCAATTTCATATATGTTATTTCAAATTCCTAACTTCAAGGACTAGGAAGCTAATTGGGGAACTTTAAGAACAACAATAAAAAGAATCTTCTGACTGTTCCCTCCTCAAACTTTTTTCTGCCTTTTGAAAGGAGCAATGAATTTCTTCCATTTTTTGGCAGATTTAAGACACAGTTGAAAAATATCACTTACCCTTTTCACTTCTTCCTCCATGACACTGATTTTGTCAATATACTCTGTAATTTGTTCTTCCTGAACCGTCAGCTTTCCATTAAGGGCTCTCAAGCAAGGATTAAAATAAACAAACAAATTAGAAAAGTAAGAGGCAATTTCAAGATTTTTCACTACATTTTCAGTAATTTCAAAAAATAAGTACTGCTAAATTCTATATGAATAGCAGGTAATTTTTACTTAAGGCAGAAAAGATTTACGATAATTTTCCATTGCAAACTTTCTATGCAAACTACCCCTATTAAAAGTGAAGTTAAATATATCAAGTTTGCTTTCCTGTATGAGCTTCCACTGAAAAAAAAAAGGTTGCATGTGTAAACCTGCATGCTGGGTAATGCTTATGGTAAATTCCACACATACATAAATTCCTCAGTGCAAGCCTATTCGATTTTATCTGTATAATAGTTAATTTCAAAAGAACAAGTTGACCAAACAGTTCAGTTTTCCTAACTATCTTCAACTTTCTGGATTGAAAACAGATCTGAAGGTATTCCTGTATAAGGATAGGTGCCCAGTATCTCAGATTTGTTGCTAGTTTTTTTATAGAAATTTTGCACACATACTCATAGTTTTCAAGAGAAATATAGACTCCATTTTTCTCTCGTGCAGCAGCAAGGTCTCGCTTCAGACGCTCAATCTCTTCAGTGTATTCCTGCATAAAGAAACAATCCCATGTGAACCTGAAAATTTCTATTTCAGTTCTGATATTCAGCTTAACAGATACTTCACAAAGGTAGTGCTCTACAGAAGTTTTGCATAAACATAAGAGCAAAGCACTTCACTTCTGTTCTAGGTTCAGTATAGCACCATTAAAATTCATATCATTGGACATATATTGGCTATATGTAGAGCATAGAAACCTTCCATTTGAAGGTCATACTTGGTTACATTTAGCAGCTTACAATGGGAATCACACCTTTGTTAGGGGCAGAGCTACTTTACATTGGCTCTCCACTTGTACTTACTGACAAGTTCACTTTAATTCAGGCACTTTCTAGGGAAAGTGCAAAATTGCAGACATGTAATACCCACAGTCACAGCTAGTAGCAATAGCCCTCTGTTCAACTTTAGTCTTATTAACAGCTCCAATATCTACAGGGACTAATGCTACACCAGTGCAGCTCTAGTTTAAAAGCATCAGTTCAGTAATTAAAATCACTTCAGAAAAGCACTGCTACTAGTTTCAGCTTCTCCCATACTCCTAACTCCCACACAGTAAAAACTACATTAATAAAAAGTCAAGCCTAACCTGTAACTTCATTTTGTAAGCTATATATGTCTTGTTACCTTAATAAGAGCTTTTTTTGTTAGCTTCTGATTAACTTCAGGCTTGTTCATTATGTTCTTTGCTCTATGGGCATATTCCAGTGTACTCAATGTTTCCTGTGAAAAACAGATGTAACACTAGGTCAAGCTGTGGAATTAACTCATACTTTTGTATCATTAGCAAAATATTTATTTTAGGAAGAGGTTTTCAGACTTTAAATTTACCTCAAGATTTACAGATGCAGGCGAAACTGTGGCAATTATTGATGTTTTCGTCCGTCCTCCAAGAGAGTCTTGAAGGATTCTTGTGAGTTTAGATTCCCTGTATGGAATATGAGGGGCTCTTTCCACTAGAGCAGTAATAACTCTTCCTAGTGTCAGCAGAGATTGGTTGATATTTCCAGCTTCACGAGCTCTCTTGTCAACTGCCCCTGATCGACCAATGTTTTCACTTCCTGCAAGATCCACCTGAAAGGCAGGTTATGCTTCTGTCTCAAGCACCCCGAAGAATGCTTGCCCCAAAGTCTTGCAGAACACATAAAGCTTTTCAGGAGACAATGGGGTGACAAATGGGACTGACATTTTTCAGAGTGACAAAGAGACTTCATATCACTTTATGAAAACAATCATTTTCCCCTTATCAGGAAAAAAACTCTCATAAGCTCTAGTCCATGACTAAAAATTCTATCAATGACATTTAGTTCAAATACTTACCAAGTTTAGCTTCCCAATTTTAACAAGTTCTTCTCCATCTACTGTTGTTTCTTTCATATGGATGGTAATTGAAAACACAGAGTGGGAACGGCTGCAAAAGAAACCAGTTTCAGATGTTCCATTAAAACCAAATATCTACTTGTTATATGACTGCTGCAAGTTCTGTGCTCTTTATAGAGAATACATTTAGCCCATGAACTGCAAATTACATTTTCAATACACAAAGTTATTCTGCCAAGTACAATTTTGTGTGTGTACATATGAATGTGGTATTTAAAACCAGTGCTGAAGCAACTGGATGACATTGGACTCATTCAGTCCTGATAAATTTTATTTTATTTCAAGGAAAAGCAAGAGAAATGCCTTGATTTTGCTTACATTTGTGTATTCTCAACTCACAAGCATCTCATGAAAACTGACTTGTAGATTTTTTTTTTTTCAGTCCTTATGCTAAGAGCAGTTTCACAGAATGTGAGCTTAAGGAACATAACTTTCTTTATCCAGCCAAAGAAAATTCAGCAGCTAGCTGAATCCAGTATTAAAAATTTAGAAGTCCAATTAATTTTTCAATCAAAAATAGTAATACAATTGAAGATAACAGAATCATGGAATGGTTTCATCGAGCTCCAACCCTCCTACTATGGGCAAGGATACCTTCCACAGACTAGGCTGCTCAAAATCCCATCCAACCTGGCCTTGGACACTTCTAGGGATGGAACATTCATAATTTCTCTGGGCAACATGTTCCAGTGTTTCACCACTCTCATAGTAAAGATGATTTTAGGTCGAGTTTATTCCTTTAATAAGTTCTTACGACACGAAGCTGACACATATAGAAAGCCACAGACATCAAATTACACCAGTCTGACCATATATAGAACAACACTTCAGGCACAATGAATTCTCAAAATTCCCTGGAATCTCAGACAAAATAAGTTCTGTGTTCTAATCAGTGGTAGAAAATACCCATTTCCTTCCACCAGTAGTCAGACATGCTCAGTATACCTTGAAATCAAAATGCAATTACAGGCAGGGTACATTCCTTACTGTTGCAACACTTGACCACTACTTGTTCACAGTGACAGATATCACATCTGCAGCTCAAGAATGTGAAGGCAGTAATAAAAAGAATGCTGTTTTTTACCCAGGTGCTTCTATCACATTCTATGACCTGCAACCATATGAAGCAGCCCTTATTGCCATACAACCTTATCCCCAACTTCCACAACCTACTTTACAAATTTTGCAGAAGCTAGATTTTGAAATGAGGGTCTTGTGATGATCTGTAAAAAGCTGATCTTAGCAGCATTTTGAAATTACAAACTTCAGTAACAAATCCTGATGTATTGTTTTCTACTGCTGGTGAGGAGAGGAAAGGATACTCAAGACTCTTACAGCAAGTTTATTTAGTAAATTGGACTGGCCAAAACACCCAACCACCAAGAACAGCTAGAATAAAGACAACCCACCTCTCTGATACAAGTATATCAACAAAACATCTTCCAAAATTGAAAGGAACCTTCTTTTTGAAAATGTACAGTATCTACTGCAAGGAGTATTTATCTCATGCTAGTACATACGATGCATTTTACTTATTATCTGTCAGATTTAGGTCTTCTGTTTTCATAGGCATAGAAAGCTTTGAAAATGCTCACTTCATAACTTTGAGTTAAACTTCAATATTCTAGACATCTAATTAAGAACATTATGATGCTTTTATCTCAGCTACAGTTATGTGGAATTTCAGGGCTACTGTTCCAAGTAGACACCGCAAATTTTCAAAGGATGTATTAATTACAAGGTAGGCAAACCCTTAACAAGAGGGGAAGTTTACGTTAAAAACAATGCAGGGAGAAACAGGTTGTCCATTTTTAACTTGAGAAGCATTCAGATTTTATGATGTTCTTTCTACTGGATTTTTTGGGTTGGAGTTAGTTTTCTTCGGAGTGGCTGTTAGGGAGCTGTGTTTTGGATTTGTGCTGCATATAGGTTTGATAATACAGAGATGTGACAATGGCAAGGAGGTTCAGAGTGCATGGGAGGCTGGGAGCAGACACAGTCAGGACAGGTGACTCTGAATTACCAAAGGGATATTCCAGACCATATGGCATCATGCTCAGTATATAAAGTGGGGGAAGAGGGAGGAAGAGGGGAGAGAACATTTGGAGTGATGGCATTTGTCTTCCCAAGTCACTGTTACACATGATGGGGCCCTACTCTCATGGAGATGGATGAATCATGGGAAGCAGTGAATTAATTTCTGCTTTGCTTGTGTGCACAGCTTTTGCTGTCCCTATTAAACTGTCTTTATCTCAACCCATGAGTGTTCCAGCTTTTAGACTTCCAGTTCTCTCCCCCAATCCTGCAGGTGGGGGAGTGAGTGAGTGGCTGGGTGGGCTTGGCTGCTGGCTGGGGTCAAACCATGATACCCCTTCATATGCCTACTGCAATCATCCCACAGCATGTAATAAGGAAGAAATTGTAACTCTGGCTTTCTAACCCACATTTGACAGCCTGCACTGTGATAACAATCTCAAGATGATGTCACATTTGCACTAGCTTCTTACTTCTTCAGTAAGATTCTGTTTAAGAAAGAACAAAACAAGGTTTCTGAAATGGGGAAGATTTGTACCTGGAATATGCGTTCATGTAAGTAGCTGCAGTTGTTCTTTTGGCTGCACCCCTTTCCAGGATTTGGTAAACTTGATTTTTGTTGTGTACAGTTACTTCTTCCAAGCCTTTAATAATTACACCCCTCTGTCAGAAAGTAATACATGCTTATTATATGTCTCTCAACAATCCTGAAAGCCTCAAAATAACAAATTTTGTAGCACTAACCTTGTTTCGAGGATCATCAAACATCTGCAGTCTTTCTCCGACATCAGGAGTAGGATTCAGAAGATCAAAAAGCTCCTCATTATAGATTTCCAAAAGAGAGACTTTCACTGAAAATTCTGTACCATTCTCTGTGAGTTTTTCAAATATTTGATGCAATGTACGGGGTATGATACCTGCTAGTGGATCCTATAAATTAAAAAGAAATATTTGATTTATAAGTGTACTGAAAGAGATTTGTAGTTAGGGGGTAGAGTTTCAACTAAACAGTCTGATTGGATATAAACAAGAATAAAGATGACCTTCCATATAAAAATCGCCATGAGTTGAATGCAATACATTAAAGATGTAAAGTTGTGCTTCTCATATATATGAACAAGACTATTTGTTAATCTACAAACATTGAAGGCAAGTCAGCTTCTGAAAGGCATCAGCTTTTGGTTTTCTTTAGCCTTCTGCAGTTTCCAGCTTTGAACTACAGTACAGACAAGAAATCTCAGGAGTGAAAAAATACCTCTTCCCAAGTATATTCTTCATTAGGTGACCGCTCCCCTTCCATTGTGAAGGTCTTACCAGTACCAGTTTGGCCATAACTGTGAGAATAAAAATAAAAATGTAAACAAGTAACTAAAATACAAATAAAATTTCCTAATACTAATTAGCAGCTTACTTACGCAAACACTGTACAGTTGTAGCCCATAATAACTTCATCCAAAATGGGACACACAACACTCCGGTATACATCAATCTGCTTTGCCTGAGCTCCAAAAACCTATTGACACAAAGATAACACATCTGATTTATCCATACAATAATGTATAACATCACACTAAGTACTAGTTTGTTTCTAGAAGTCCTCAACTTGACAAGCAGTTACCGACCATATCAAATGTGTAAGTCTTTCTTGATGACTTATCTGTCACTCCTCCAGTGCGGACACTGACTTCCTTTCTTGCTTGATCACAGTCTACGACAGCATAGGAGCTCGCTCTAAGTTCTGAGGCGTTAAAAGGCCTAAAAGGACAGGAGTCAGGAATATCGGATTGAAATCATTACTAACAAGAATATAAACAGATGAAGCAGTAATATCACTCAGTTTAAGGCTCTAGAACAGTATAACTGGGCAAAAAGAACAAAGTTTTTAACTTTATCTGTTTAATAATTGTTTAAGAAAAAATGCCACAATTTGGCAGTTTACAGACCATTTCTCCTTTCTTCCACTGCGAGACAACTCAGGTATCTATAGCTTTTTGTTATATACATATTTTTAACAAGCCTATAACCACGTTTAAGATCATTTAGATGGGCACATAGCTAACAGGCATTAGAACATGTTCAGATCCAGGGTGTAGAAGATCAAGCATACCAAACAGTTGTCTAAGTAAGACAACTTCAAAAAAAAGAAAAACACTTATACATGCAAGTTGATGACACAACACTCTAAAGCACCAAAAATACCAAGAGACCCTACTAATTGCAGGACAGTAAACATCAATACCAGAATCTTCATAATGCTGATGCATCTAATAGTATTTAATAAGACAGACAGAATCATCAGATTTGGGGCTAGGGGGAAAGTCCAAGTTAATTTGAAGTCAACCATAGTAAAAAGGTTTAAGAGGTACAATAAAACTTTTGAACTTTACAGTGAGCATTTTGTTCCACCACTAAGTTAATTCAAACGTGGTGCACACCATTTTCCTTAAAGAGACATTTGCCACTATTTCTCCTGAAATGTATGGAAATGTCCTAAAAAGCATGAAACCCTATTTTATTCTCCATATAGTAGTGCAACTGCACTGAATGTCTAAGCTACCCATATAGCTGACCTGAGCAGTCAACTTGAAAATATAACTTTTACAATCTTGTACTCTCTAAAATATCTTGAATCTAGAGACACTTCAGATGCTCTTTAAAGTATATTGATAAAGAAAAAAAAAAAACAAGAAAAGCACAAGCACACGGCACCTCGAGTTTCCTAAACCTTGTGGCTAACATTTCTCCCTCCATCTATCACTGAGGCTGAAGTGTCAGATTCTAAACAGACCATGGGACACTGGGGTGCAAGATCAACTGATGACAACAGAAAATCACTAAAATCTTGTTCACAGGAGCAAGCTACAGCTTCAGCTTCATGACTTTTAAAGTAACAGAAGGCCAAACAATGAACATATTCTGCTGTGTAACCATGTAACAACCAGTCCATCGCAGGAGGAACAACAGCCCATAGCTGTGATATTAGGGGAACAATTTAGCTGGGCTGATGCAGGAATACAGATCATTACTACTACATAAGCAGCTGCCTAGTATGCCATGGAGACATTTGATCTCAGGTTCATTCCCTTAGGTATAAAGCACATTATAACAATGCTAATGCATGTACTTTGAGTTTCCAAATTCATGTTTTACCGAAGCTCAGTAAATGCGTTGCTTGAAAAGATTTTTTGATATGCCCAGACTGATCAGGTTTTGGAAACAAATTAGGACACCAAAGAACACAGTTGCATCTACCTTCATGTCTGTAAGGTAAGGAGAATCTAACTTGATGAAAAAGAAAAACAAAAAGGTGGAAGAAACATTTACTAGCTCAAATAAACTGAAGCTATTAAAAAAAAAAAGCTCCACAAGGGGCAAGAGCAAGGGTTGGCAATAAAGTTTTTAGAGGTTAGAAACTAACTCTTGACACAGCAATTAGTCTGTGAGCTGCAAAAAATGCAGAACACTACACCATGGACAGTCCTAATGCTACTGTCATAGTGAGCATTATATTTAGTTAAAATAGATACTAATACTTAACGAAGCTATTCCAGAACAATTACAAAAGATAAAAACAGTTACTCTTGACGTATTTCAAATACAATTGCTTCAATAAACTTATTCTTTTGCAATAGCCTTGACTCACATCAACATTTTCACAAATCCCACAACACTTGTTTCAGAAGCTTTCCAGTTGCACTACAAAGATAAGGCTAAATTAATTTTAATTTCTATATTAATTCTGCATCTGTAAACGCAGAACTCGTAAGCTTGAGAATGTGACTGCAAAAGGCATTAAAACATAATATGTAAGCTAATATTTGCAGGTCTGGCTCAAAAAAACCCCAACTTCTAATGGTGTTTTAAACACTACACTTAATGCATTACCAGTATTACAGTTTTAACATACAATGTTTTAAGATTATTTAAGATCTAGTATCAATAAGCAATTCTTCAAAGCCACCTCAGAATTATAAAGAGAACCTAATTTTATGGTACATGAAACTTACCACTTCATACCAAAAAGTAAATTAATCTCATCAGCCAAGACATTTGGTCATGCAGACTGGAAAGTCTGCATCAATCAAGTTATTTGACAGAAATACCGCAGCGGGTATACGTATATATATAGCAACAATTTTAGCTGTTAAAACTCAGCGACTTCCTAAAGGAGCTCACAGAAGGGCAAAATTCAGCATGGGTTTTTGTGTGTCTCGGATATCAGTCATACTAATTCTACGTAGCTCTTCTTGAGCTTCCTACGCAGCTTCATACTGGGTGTGCGCTGAATCAAGTTCGGAAACTGCAGCTTTTTGCCTTTTTGAGCAATAAGAAATCACTCACAGCAGCTTTACTTCTGGGGAAGTGCCGCTTCCCCGCGGGACACACGGGGCCGCCTCACCCGCGGACCGGCAGCTCCCAGCGCAGTGCCGAGACCGCTCAGGGGTACGGGCGGCTCCCTCGCAGCGATCCCTCCAGGCAGACACAGCGATCCCCCGGGGCACGCGTCCGCAGCCGGACACAGCGGCCCAGCAGACCCACAGGTGCACGGTGCATATCACACGGCGGCCGCCTCGGCCCGCCGGCCACGCGGGCTGTCAGGAGCGCAGCGCAGAGAACGTCTGGGCCCGAGTCCCGGAGGCACCGACGCGCGACCTCCCCCAAGGGCCAGCCCCCAACGCTCGCCCAGAGAAGAGCTGCCGCGCGTACCTGCACCGCACCACCACCTGGATGTTCTTGCCCTTCTCCTCCTTCTTGGTAGTGCCGCCGCCCTGAGGGCCAGAGGAAGCCATGGCGGGAGGGGTTCGGGACAGAGCCGCTACCGCGGAGCCGGAGCTCGGATCGGCCGCGCGCGCCGCCGCCACTGCCGCTTTGAACCGCGCACCGCCCGGCCCGGCCAATCAGCGGCGGCCCCGGGGCACCACGGGACGGGATTTCAAATCCTGGGGGTGGCGCGCGGCAGGAGCGGCGGTGCTGCCCCGCCCTGAGCGTGTCGGGCCTGTTGCCGGGACCGTGAGGTAGGTGGGCTGGGCTTGGGCTGGGCTTGGGCTGGGCTTGGGCTGGGCTTGGGCTGGGCTTGGGCTGGGCTTGGGCTGGGCTTGGGCTGGGCTTGGGCTGGGCTCTCCTCTCCAAGCCTCTGCGCTGCTGGTCCCGCTGAACCGCGACGCGCTATCCGGAGTCTACTCGTACCTGCCGTACGTCTGTGCCGCCAGTACCGGGAGGGGCCAGCAGGACAATGTCCGGCTTCCTCTGCGGCTACCGCTGATACCTACAGGTCTGAGGGCAGCCGAACTCCTCGCCTGACATCAGTCTTCAAGAGTCGTATCATCCATATAACCCTTTCTCACAGGTCAAGCCCTCCGGCCATCCGTTCTTCTGTTCCCTCTAGCTCTCAGGGTGGCTCGCGATTTCTCTAAACATCACGACAAATAAGCGCACCTTGCTAATGCCTTGTGGAATGGAAACACTACTTGGCCCGTTTAAAAAAATGATCAGGTTTCTATTTACACAGTGGGGCACAGTGCTCAGCATTCCCAGCAGGGCACCTGCTGTCCCCATGGCCAGTGGTGCCCCAGCGCAGGTTGCCAGGCAGACACTACCCCCCAGCTGTGCATTTCTGGCCATGCCTGCAGAGCTCTGCTTTGCTCCCTCTGCCCCTTGGGCATGCTTCAACTCAGGAAGGTCTCCAGCACAAATCATCAGCGTCAGTCTGGACTCCACACCTAACTTTCCACACGTTCACAGGTTGGTGTTGCCTTATCGAGTAGTGGGAAAATCCTATGGAAGAATGAAAATAAGTAGTTAAAGGCTCAATACAAAGCACCACGGGTGCACTACATCCATCCTTTTACTTTGAAACTTAATCATGTGAACCACTTTCCCGTCTATGTCACCCTGGCTTCCCTGTGAGACCTTCTTCTGAGGCACTATTAAAAGCTTTGCTAGGTGGAGATCTGTGACAGGATAACAGGTCTTCTGGGTAGAGGGGAAGAAGCAAATGTTAGAGAAGATTCAACTGGTCTGATGTACTTTTTTTTGTTAAATCTGTACTGGCTCCTACAGACTTATACTGTCACCTAACTGTTACAGCCTACAGTGCTTTGCTGTTGTTCTAGGGCCTTTGTAATTTCTGAAATTTAGACTACCCATCTATAATTTTGCACGTGTCCACAACCTTTTTTCCCCCTAAATTTAGCTGCTTTGAATCTTACTATATTCTCTCCTCTGTGAATTCTTAAAGTTAATAACAAATCAATCTTAACCCGTAAGGCTTGAAGTAATTTTCCTGACATGAAGCAACATCCTATGTTATGCTCCTCTACCATTTATCTGAAGAGTTAGAACAATGTCAGAGCCAATCAATCTTACATTAGGCACAAAGAACAAACAATAAACACTAAAATCACTATAACACATTTTGCTTCAGCTAAGTAAGGATTTAATGAAGCAGGAAAATAAATATAATCCATGGCAAACATTGAGACCACCTTTATTCTTGTTTTTTTGTATTCCATCTATGCTAACAGCATAAAGTGATAAAAATCACTTGTACTGACAATTGTGTAGTAGTTACTGCTAGACTGAAAGTCAAATGCAGGTATGCAAATAATCTAAATATTTACCTTTTGCTCTACACTCCTTCATATGGATCATACAAATGAAGGCAGCACTGGAACACAAGAATTGTTCCAATTTCTGCTTGTTCTTTTCTAATATGAAAGTTGTATTTTTCCTCAAAATATAACATCTCTCACAGGCACAGAAGAGATCAAGAGATTCAAACCTGCATTTAAACAACAAGAACTTGTCTGATTACCGAATTATTATAAATTTGGCCAATAGCTACCTTTGCTGTAGCTATGATAAGTGGGAAATGTATTTCTGGTAATCAAGTTAGCTTAAAAAAGCATACAGTTTAATGGCTGCAAGTCTGTTTTACACAGTCAGTTTATAGCACAGGTTGTACATTTTCTTAGACTAGATAGAGCCTAAAGATACTAATACACTATAAACACAAACTGAGTAACAGGGAGCTAGCATGACACAAGCAACAAAAATAAGTATGAGAAAAAGGAAACAAGAATATTTAGTCCACAGTCTTAACAGTCGTTGGGAGAATGACCTTTAAGAAGACAGGTACAACATCTATGACAAATGTTTTATTTTGTTTAAAGAGAGACAAAAACATTACAGAAAACTAAATTATATAATAATACACACAACAGCAAATGTAACAACTTCAGAAGAGGTTGTTAATCCCCACATATGGATGAAGAAGGACAATTTCTAACTAAGGCTTGCAAACAAAAAGTCATTGAATTACAGTGATATTCACAGACAAAACAAACACTGTTTTCCTAGGGCTTGTATCAGATCACCTGGAGAATTGTAGGTGTGGAGGCCTGAAAAACAGTAAAATTGTTTACATGGAACATGATTACCTATGAATGAAGAAAGGTTATATAAGGTATAATAATGGAGAAATTACAGAGATTATATTATACAAATTATATACTATACAAATTATAGAGTTGGGTGAGACTTCTTCAAGGCTTAGTAATACCTGATTCGATTGTCAACATGCTACACAATATATCAACTGTATTGAGCATGTGGAGAGTTTAATATTTTTTAATACTATCAGTGACATAGTAAAAAAATTGCTGATTAATTGCATATTGACATTAAAGGGGAAATCACCTGCGCCTCAGATAAACGTAGAGCAAATTCTAGCCTTTGAACAGCCTGACCAATTGGCCAGTAATATTCTACACCCTGTGTTGTCCACATACAGTAAGTTAAACAACAAGGACTTAGACACAGAGTACTGGTATATTCTCAGCTGAGGACAGGGTTCTCCTTCAGTCAAGGTTAAAGGGTAATTACGTCACTGTTGAAAAGAGATAATGCTATAAAGTAACTACTGTATTGTTAAAAATTAAGGACTCAATGCATATAAGAGGATTAAAACCAGAACTGCTTTCAACTAACCAGGAAAATACACAGAATAAAAGAGTTCTTTTCTTTTTAGGCATGCGTGCCAGATCGCTGTCCAACATAGACACAGATGGTAGGTAGCACTTTTACATCTTTTTATAGTCTTTTTATATTAAAAAATTAACAGTAACATAGGGGGATGTATGCATTTGTGTGATTAGCTCAGAGTCAAGCTAATAATTTTCCACACAGTTACCTATTTTCAGTTAAGGCGTGCAGCTGGATGACATCCTTTAGGTAACAAGAAAAGAAACAATGACTGGGAAAACTGGAAACACACAGACTTGACAGGACTGACTGAAGTCAACAGGAAATATCTCTTTGGCCTCATTATCTTTTAACTTAATTATTTTATTAATTTAATTTTATTCATTCAGAATTTTTATACTGGGAACAGCCAATAGACAATCTTTCTTTCATATATGTCTTGTCATGAAATTGCCACTATTTATTTTGGAGTGGAAATAACAATAGTAAGTTATGCTTTTTTTCCAGCCTGAGGCCAATTTGCTACAAAGCTCTATTATCTATTATATACAATTACAATTTGAATTTAGTCCAGAATTTTATCTATGTAGAAAAGACATGCTTCCATTAGAAGCCTACCAAGATTGTACTTAAGAGTTTCACACTTACTGTCTCTCAGCTTTCAGGCCATACATAAAATACTGGTTTTATTCTAAATTATTTTTAACCTACCTACTTTGAAGATCACCTTCCCTGTACTGTACATTTATGTCACATATCCTGAAGAGGGATCTCTACACTGCTACTTCATAAGATTTTTTCATGAGACTATTTGCATAATTTCCACACTTACTCTAAATTATACTTAAGCTCATTTGGTCTTTTAGACAACACCTGTTCTTCCACTAGGGCAGATGAAGAAGGCAGGACCAAAAGCACCAATTCTCTATGAGCAATTAAAGTTTCATGGGGAAGAAATCTTAGTTGCAAGACTAGACTGAGGAAGGAATTTCACTGAAAGTCCTCTTTACTTTTGCTAAGGGTGTCCTATTAAAAATATCTTTAAAACACTGAAGAGATATCCAAAACAGTTTATGACTCTAATTTTAGCTAGTATAAATGGACATAGAGAGGGGTCAGAGTATAACAACACAATCTGATTTGAATAAACATCAGTGTGTCCTGGGTTTGGCTGGAATAAAGCTAATTTCTTCTCAGTAGCTGTCACAGTGCTGCGTTGCGGATTCAGTATGAGAATAATGTTGGTAACACTCTCATGTCTTGGCTGTTGCCAAGTCGCCTTTATCCTAAATCAGGGACTTTCTTGTGTCTCATGCTCTGCCAGTGAGGAGATGCAGGGAAAAAAAGCTGGGAGGGAGCATAGCTGGGGCAGGTGACTGGAACTGGCCAAAGGGATATTCCACACCACGGAACGTCATGCCCAGAATATAAACTGGGCATTTATATTACCAGTTACCCAGAAGGGCCTGATCGGGCCTTGGGGCAGAGTCTGGCATTGGTTAGCAGGTGGTGAGCAATTGTATTGTACATCACTTATCTTTTTTTTTATAATCATTACTATCATTATTTATTAATGTTATTATTATTATTATTATTATTATTATTGACTTTGTTTCAGTTATTAAAGTGTTCTTATTTAAACCGTCAAGTTTTACCTTTCATTCTCCTCCTCATTCCACCGGGGTGGGTGGAAGGGAGGGAACGACTGCCTGATGCTTAGTTGCCGGGTGGGGTTAAACCAGGACACACCAGTGGCTTTGAATAGCTGCTAAATAAGCTTACAATGGATAAAATAGGTGTAAAGTACAGTAGGTGTGACCTCTATTGCATACCTCTGCTGCAATAGCTATGTTAGATGCTTGAGGAGGTGTGATCTCTCATCACACTGCAGAAACAGAAGTGCTTGTTATAGATCCAGCTTTTAGCAGACCACCAGAGCCTTGCTGGCACCCACTACCTTGCTTCCCCAGGACTGCCCCTGTGTATACTAGGCAAGATTTACAGGAAAAGGTGGGACTTATTAAAGCAGCTAAATACGTATCTGGCCAGCATTAGCTAAATATGTACTACATTAGGATAACAAACTCTCTGTTCTCTCTGTTGGGACCCAAAAAAAGAGTAAATTGTCAGAAACTGTATAATTCTATAGCATTCACCCCTACATGATACAGCCTCTTAATCCCCCAGCTGCTTCAGAAAGGGAGGAGACAGATTGTGAAGGGGCACTCACCCGGCAGTCCTTCTGTCAGACACCATGAGATGAGCCTCTCTGATGCACTGGCAATAGCAACAGGGTGGAATTCAGATTTAACACCTCACCATTTATCCTGTCCTCTTTCTGTCCAGCTTGGTCTTCACTTTTACATGCACTAGGAACTGGAAAAAACCCAGACTGCCTCAAACTAGAATCCCATGAGGACATTTTTCACAGGAGTTAACATACTGTGTTAAAATTAGGCACCCACACAGTTCTAAATCCAAACAGTTGATTGAGGTGAAAACTACCAAATGCCTTGCTCCAACCAGGATGAGTTAACTTGAGAGACAGTTCCATGTCTAAACTGAGGCCAGAAGCGTGGGTGTACTTGATGTAGGCACACAGGTTTTAAACTGGGTAGCTCAGGTAGGGGTAAGAGCATCTCTATAGCAGCACAGACCTCCCTGGAAACCAGCAGATGAACTTCGTCTGTCTACCCAAATTCCCTGACAGATTTTGTTGATTCCCTGTTGATTCTGCTGACCATATGAAGCTGTGTGCTGCCACTTCTTAACAGAAATTTTAACCAAAGCTAACTAGTTTAAAGTTACTTCTGATACTTCTTCAATTCCATTTTTGGGTTCAGATATAACCTTAGTTAACTCATCTGGCCACGTCTTTCTACCTTTTTATGTCAGGAGAGTTCTGTGACTTTCCAGCTGTGAGATACCACCTTTTATAAACGGCAAGCAGTGGCAAAACTAAAATCCGGCGTTAAATGTAGCACACTGTCTTTGTCTTATTTTTTTTCCCCTCATAACTCTGAAAAATAAGACACAGAAAAATAGATACACGTGAAGAAAGCATATTACCAGAACTTCAAACAGCAGGGGGTTTTTTTGAGGCTGGGGAGGATTTGTTGGTTAGTTGGTTTTTGTTCGTTTGGTTTTGGTTTTTTTTGTTTTTAGGGGTTTTTTTTGGTGTTTGTTTGGTTGCTGGGGTTTTTGTTTGTTTGTTTGTTTAATTTTAGGTTTTGTTTTTTTTTTTTTCTTCCTAGCAAGGAATTAAAGCAACTAGCATATCCACGACTTTCCCATAAGGAAATCTACCAAGGAAAAAAAAATCGCCTTAGAACCCCAAATCTACAGTTTTATAACAGAAGTTCAACCTTATCCAGCATTTACATCCTGCGAGGCGAGTCCTGTGTCCGGCGAGGCGGGGCCACAGAACTCCGCGGCAGGTGAGCGGCGGCCAGCGGGCTCCAAGGGGAGCTCCCGAAGGAGGCAGAGCTGCCGGAGGGTGACCTGTCCCTGGGGGACGGAGAGTTTTGACACCCGAAATCTCTGCCTCTCAGGACGGCACTGTACCCACTGTACTCAAATTACGAGGCGTCTAATTACCTTTTGTCTTGGCAGGCACCGCCAGGGACGCGGAACGCGGCCACCAGGAAGCGGGCGGGCAGCAACACAGCCCCTCCGCGGGTGCCGCCCGGGGCCGCCTTTCGCGCCGCAGCCCCGTCCGCCTCCGCCGGGCGCGGCCCCCCCGCCGCGGCGAGTGTCGCCCCGGCTCTCCGCCCAGCCACCCACCCCCTCCGCCGCCTCCGCCTCCTCCCAGAGGCCCCCGGCCCCCTCCCCAGCCGCAGCCCCGGCTCTCCCGGCGGCAGAGGCGGCAGCTCCCAGCACCCCCCAGGTACGGGTCCCGCCAGGCCCGGGCGCGGAGGGCGGACGGGACCCCGCGGGCGCCGGGAGGGATTGGCCGGGCGGCGGGGGGAGGCGGGCGGAGAACATGGCGCCGGGGAGCGGCGCGTGCTGAGGCGAGCGGAGCCGGGCCGGGCCGGGCGGCGGGGCAAGGCCAGGCCAGGCCGGCGCTGGCGGCGGGGCCGCCAGGGATATGCGGCAGCGGCTGTTCTCTGTGCTGAGCCGGGCTCTGCCGGGCTGGACGCGCCCCTGGGCCGCCCCGGCCTCGCGCTCCTTCCCTCAGGGCCAGCGGCGCAGCTCTCTCGGGTACGGTGCGAGTGCGGCGGGGCCGGGGCAGGGCCGCGGGTACCGGGGTCGTGTGACCCGGAGCGGTGAGGCCGGAGAGCCCCTGCGGTGTTGTGTAAGAGGCGGCGGCGCGGCCGGGCGGGGGGACCTTGTGAGTCCTGGGGAGTGCCCTGCCCCGAGTGCGGCAGGGAGCCGGGGAAGATCGGGCCGCGGAGCGGGGCTGGCGGTGGAGCTTTCCGGGGAGGCGGTGGGCGAGCTGGGGGTGGCGGGGCCGTGTGTGCCGAGGAGGCCTGAGCCCTGCCTTGTGTCCTGCCTTGTGTCCTGCCTTGTGTCCTGCCTTGTGTCCTGTCCTGCCGCCCGGGAGAGCCCGGGCTGACGTGCTCCGGTGTTTGCAGCTGCACCTCCCTTGACAAAGCAGGCTTGGTCATCAGCCGTGCGGCTTTCGTTGCCCGGGGGCTTGCTTTGTTGTTCTCCTTCCTCCTCAAAAAACCTCTATGAATTGTCGTGTTACTTAACTTGCCATGTCTTCCTAAGGCATAATCATGGAAACAACAACAAAAAAGTTTAAAATCCTTAAGAAGAAACTGCTAACAGTTACCCAAAGTTGATGGCCTCTTCAGTTTCTGACGAGTTGTCTGGCACTGGCATTGTGCGGGGCTTGTTATTGCGTGTTTGTGTTACCAGTGTCACCAGCTCCAGTGGAGAGAGCGCAACTAACCTCGGTCAAGGGAGGAGCGGGCGAGAGGCTTGGCATAGCTTACTTTTAGGGGCAATTTAAACTGCGTAACAACTCGGCAAAGTTTTTCCAGGAAGGGAGCTGGGGTGAGGGACAAAGGCTAAGTTGTTGTCTTTCTTTCATTAACACTGTATCTGTTACCTTAGTAGCCAAACCTATTTTTAATACTGCACAAGTAAGAGACGTCAAAAGTAGCATCTTTCCGGTGAAAAAAAGTGAGTTATGATGACTCATAATGTCGGCGCTCGTGTGTCAAAATTCGGGTGCACTGTTACTGTTCATTATTGCTATTTATGCTTCAGAATTGTAAAGGTAATCCACGGTGTATATTCGGAGCTAATGCTTTTCTCAGGCTGTAGTTTCTCCTGCTAGGTTACGCCTCTTTACGCATGTGAATATATGCAGTATTCGGACTTAACTTTATATATGTGAGTAGGCCTGTTATGTTTTCATACTGCCTACAACCATGATTTAATCATACATTTAATTTTAATTGTGAATTAGGATTTACATAAATGATAATGAAATGAGAGCAGGCATAGTTCTTTCATGTGATGATTCTTTTAAGATGTGAAAATAAAGAACCTTTTTTCAGTTACATGTTCCCTGTTTCCATTTCTGTATTTTTTCATGCTTGAACTTTTTCTCCTCATAACATTTTTAACCTTCATCTCTATGTCAAGTAGCAAGGTAATTTCTTAGTTACAACTTACCTCCTTTTCATCTGATGTACAGCATTAAAATTATCTATTCTGGTGCCTTGAAGTCCCTTGAAGGATTTTGTTCCTATGTTTGCCTGCTTTTTTTGCTCGCTTTCTCCTTTCTGTCTTCAGTCACTGTAAGGCTGTGGCTTAATCCTTGGATGAAACGGTACCTTTGGGAATTGATTGAAGTGTCAAGCATATAACTTATTTTGCACATGAATACAGAAGCACTCCCCACCCCTGTTAGATCCAGAAGAAAGAGGGAAGGGACAAGAAGTTCATTACCTCCAGTGTTTCGCAGTACTGGAAGGTATTAGGCTCCTAGCTATAGGGGTCATTGGTGGTTATTGTAGAAGTCATTTACTAAAAATGCAGTCAGACCATTTGAGAAATGGCATGTGGGGTTGATATTTTTGATACGTTAATGCTATTGTATTAGATACTTTTATAGTAACTTTAGTTACTGATCTTTTAACTGCATAGAAATAAAAACGTTTGTAGTAAAAATCTAGAGAAATCGCTTTAATCAGTTTTGTGTCTGGTTATGTATTTGTATATGCATGATCTGTCAGTGAGTATCTTTTGCTTTCAACTTTTATGATGCACATAAGTTGCTCAAATATTCTTATGAGGTAGCACTGTATGTATATAATAAGGTGATTTTTGATGGATCCTGTTTGAAAGTTGCTTCACTACAGCTTTCTATTAAAATCTTACCTTCTGCATCTTGCTTTTAGAATGAGTCAGAACTATAGCTTGCCTGAACAATTGAGATGGGAAAGAATGCTGTAGGGCTGAGAGTTTATTTATAATTTTAACAGTAGAACCAGAATTGAATTGTCCAAAATCGTAAAAACTAACCTACAGAATAGGTGAACAGCCAGGACTTCCTTTGTTGAAACACACCACTGACTCTTGTAAACTGCTCATTATGGGTTTGTTGCTCTAGCGTTAGATAAGCAGTTGCTTTTAATGTAGGATTACAGTGCTTTTAATGATTCAGAATTCTATAATTCTCTCTGTTTTTGTTGCTAGATCAGATTTTCTTGCCAGTTCTCTCATCTTTCTGTGAATTTCTTGTTGTTATGCAGTATAACTGAAGTATTAGTCTCATCTTGTGTTTTGTTTTTTTTAATTCAGACCTCACAAGTTTTTCTTTTTGAGGATACAAGACAGATGGTAGCATAAAGCATTAAGTGAGTTGGCTTTACAAAGAGTTTTGAGCAATCTGATGTGCTACTTGCACATAAAATCTATGAAATACACAAAGCACAGAGGTCTCTCCTGTAGCATCCAGTTTAACATTTCCTGCTATGTGTGCAGGGCCATGTGCTAGACACCACCACAGTCCTGGGGCTGTGGAGCAAGCCCTGCAACTGTAGGCTGGGTGATGGAGGAAAAATGTCAGGGGGAGAGGAAGAGAGAATGAGAACCACTGGTCTGCAAGTATTCAGTGAACAAAGCAATTAATTGAATTAATGAGTACATTTCTTAAGAGAATGTGTAAAATATGCATTGAAGCAGTTGATCACGTAGCACAGAAACTAGTCTGATCAGTCATGTTCTTAACATGCAATTTGAAAATACTGATGCAAGCCAAATTACTATGCCAGATTTGTGAAAATTTTAATGATACTATATTTCAATGACATCTAAAGATTAAAACCAGATAAATTTACTTAATAATCACCCCTCCCTCCCCCTCCCCCTCAGGTCTTCCAAATAATCAAAGGCTTCAAAACCCTTTTGGAATTTTGTAAAATATTGAAGCAAGGAATTGCTAGGGAAAGATTATTGTTTTATTTCTGGTGAATGTGGTTGGAGTTTGTTTACCTTAGAGGTTGTGTTTGGATTAATTGTTTGGGGCAGTTTTTGAGGACACAGGAAAAGTAAGCTCAAGCTATTTAGAGATTAAAAAAAACTTCTTATCCTTTATTGCCCTATGTAAAATCAGGCTGTATAAGGTCCTGCCTTTTTGTTTGACTTTTTTACCCAGTGCTTTGGAAACTGTGGAGTGGTCTGGTTAAGGAATGTAGATTTAGGGCAGTAAATTAGCTTTATGGTGTCTTGATTGTATATCCCATCTCTTTTGACCAGCACATCATTGTACTTCTCAGGCCAGTTACTCAGCTGGGGCCTGATCTTATGTGTGAAAGTACCAGGGCCCTTGTTTTTGCCAAGGTCACATGTGGTATGCTCTTATTAATGCTACTGGTAATTCCTGTACACCAGTGTTACACACCAGTGTTTCTGCTGTCACGTTGGCAGTGAAGCCTCTGGCAGACCAAGTTTTACTGCTGTGATCTAGAAGTTGTAGAAGCTGGACTCTTTGGGAAACAAGAGCAAGGTAGGCATCTGCCCTGGCCACCATCATTAGGAGGGAATTTTCTGAGTCAATTACAGGCTTGGCAAAAAGCTGCAGACTGAGGTTCTGAAAATGCTTTAATTGTAGCGAGACTTTAGAATTTCTTCAAAATGAACTACATAACAAAACCTTATAAATATTCATCATCCTCAAACTTGCCTGATTTGGCATGATTAGTTGTTCTTAATAACTTGGGAGCACTGATTAAATCATTGTGGGTCTTTGTAGTTGGATCTTTTGTGTATGAAGTAGTGTGCTGAATTCCTGATGAGTTTAAAAGTGATAAAACATGTTAACATTTTGAGCAGTTTATCTACTTATGCAGTCTGTCTGCCTGTGCATGCAATCAGAATTATTTAGATCAGTATCAGGAATGTGTTAGGATCTCATACATTCTCTAGCTTCATGACAAGCAAATTCACACAAGATTGATGCTTTATGGATGTTGAATCATGAAGTATTTTAATCTCTAAGTGTCTAAAGGAAGAATTGATGAACCTGTAGCCTGCAAGAGTATGGATAGTCTCCTGAAGAATCTCTTTTGGTAGTGTTCACCTGAATTGATTTAATTTGTTGATTTTTTTTTTAGAGGTTACTCTTTTGCTGCTCCATTTTTATTTCATTCTTAGTAACAGAACTTAAAGTATTTGTCTGATTTTAGAGAAAAATTTTACTGCCTACAGTTTAGTCTAAAAAAATTACATTTTTATTAAAACATACAGGTGAATGGAAATGTTAGGAGAGTAGGTAGATTCATGATTGTCTTCCTGGTAACGTGACTGTTACCCATAAAAGAATATTACTATGCCATCAAATTCTATTGCTATCATGATCAGAAGTAGGTGCAAGAGACAAAGAGGAGGGGTCCAGACCTGTGCAAGAACACAGATTTACTTGGTTGTTGCAAGGCCATGAGGTTGCAACTTAAGAAGTTCATGGACTCCTCCAGAGTGCTCAGTTCGGTGCTGTCATCCTTGTAAGAGAGGTGAGAAAACTCTGGCTGGTGGTTCTGCAGCACCGGGCCGCCTGCCAAAGCACACAGCACTTCTTTTTTTCCACGCATTGGCAGCTGGAGAAATCTTCAGGTAAACCAAGATGGATCAGTGAATAACACAGAGAACATGCTACCAATGGTAGCTCCCTTGCAGGGCAGAACAGAGATTCTCATGCAATGAAGGTTTCACTTCATTCTGGTAAATGGTAAGCAACTAGTTGCATAAAAACTTCAAGCAAACAGGAATTTAAAGGCAAATGATAGAAAACAAGCATCAAAATGTGCTGAGATGGTAACTTGCCTTTCACCTGGAGCAGACCTGTGTCTAGCACTTGACTTCAGTATGTGCATACTGTCATGACAAAAAAAATCTTGAGAAGCACTTTGGAGTTTGTGCCTTGGGGGTCATATTTTTATTAGCTAGTCACATTCTTGCATTGAAGCAACCCTCAGGAGTTTCTGTTAATTGGTTTTCAAATATGGTCCTTTAATTGTTCAAACATTGGACTTAGATTTCACTACACAGCCTAATTTTTAATTAAAGTAAGTTTGCTAAAATAACTTTGAGAGATTAAAATAGTGAAGCAGAATCATATATCACTTAATCCCACTCTCTAATATTCTGTTTGCAGGTGAAACCTGGCATCCCCAGAGAGCCTTGCTGGTTCCAAGGGACTGCCTGCCTGGAAATGATTACAAAAGTGGAACCTCAAAGAATAGAATATAATTTCACTAGAAGTGCAGTAATTGAAAATTCGGTGTTGGTTTTAACTGATACTTTTCCTGTACAAGTGAAGTAATTTTGATGAGGAGGAAGAATATTTCCTATTCATTGAGTCGGGACACTGTTCTTAGTTCAGACATCCCTGTTCTTTTTTCTTTCTACCTATGTCATCTTTCCACCTGTAATTTTTGAGCCAGTGGAAGAATTTTCTCTGCCACGGTAGTGCTTTGTATTGTTCCTGCTATTTTGGCTTTATTAGACATCTTCCTCTGTTGCTTCTGTTTTGTGAAAGTAGTATGGTAATATTTCTTTTAATGTTTTTGTTAGGCTCTGCAATAAACGTAGCAGCTCCTTTGTGGAAGGCTTGCTTTGCTACTGACCAGCAGTATCCAGTGCTCACTGTAATGACAGTACAGCAAGTAGCTATAGTACATGGACTTTAGGACAGCTTCTGGACATGACTTTAGAAATTAAGCTACTTTTCAAAAAATAAGTACAGAATTTCTGGTTTTCTTACTTTTTTTTTTTTGCCTGTGGTTAAAAGCAGTTCTGTTGTCAAAAAGTGGTTTGTAGAGTTTTAGGATTCTGGTGTGAAAGAATGGATTGTGGTATTTTTATAAAGCAATTGCACTTACTTGAAAACTGTGCAGGAAAACAGTAATGGGGGGAATGTTTAGTATTGGGTCTCACAGTTTACTCCTTAAGAAAGTGTAATTTTTTCTTCTCACTTTTGTATTGTAGTAACACAGCACCAGGAGGAATAGTACTTAAGCAGGAAGGTGTTGGTCTTGTTCTTTTGACATATTTGCCTTCCAGGAGTATTGCATACTTGATCAGCCCTTGCTTTTATTTGAGTTGTCTGGTACTGCGATTCACTTTGCAGCAAAATAATTGTAGGTAATCATGCAAACCCATTTGAAGTTAGAGAATGTTGTATTCACAATGCCCACTGAAATAACAGTGAAGATGGAGATAAAAATTTCAGTCCTTGGTTTGAAGGCTTAATTACTGATTTTGTCCTTTTGGAAATTGTAGGTTTTTCCTGTACTGGAATTTTACTAGCAAGCTGGAGGTAGCCTATGAAGGAGGCAGAAGTATGGAATGATAATAAAATGAAGTGGAGGTGTACAGCTTCACAAGACATCAATTGAAATCTCATAAGATTTCATAGCTGTGTAATTTGATGAATCACGTTGGAAACATGAGTCATCTGAGCAAACAGTAAAGTTCTGTGACTTAGTGATGTGGTGTAGAAATAACAGGGAGATATCAGATGACAAGGAAATTGTATAACATTTAAAGAAACCCCACAACTTGAATGGTTTATAGTATATATGTGTCTTCTGACAAGCAGCTAGTCTCTTACTGAGATAGAATATTCTAGCTGAAAGCCAAGCTATAGGTGTTCATTACCAGACATGGAATCAGGAGCTTAAGGGACCTCCTTGTTCTCCTGCATACTTAGATTTGTCAATCCAACTTGAGTGCAAGTCAAAAACAATTAGGAACAGTTTTGTTACTGATTTTCATATATGAAAAGTAGTATCTATTCTCACTTCAAAAATTTTACACGGTATCTTTAGTAAAGTATTTCTTCTTAAAATGCTGAACTTTGAACATGGAGGCATCTTTTAATCATTAGTACAGTTTGTATCAGTGCTGTTGATGCAGAGAACAGAGATGTTGTGGTACTTGGACTAATCTTCATATTTCAGTGGTATCTGCATTTTTTCAGAGGAAGAAGGCCCATAGATATTCCAAGCAGGATTGGCCTGAGCACAGGGTTAAACTAGTGGCTAAATGATCAGTTTAAATGAGAGTGTACACATTTAAATTTAAATTCAGCATTTCAGCTACTGTTTAGTGATTACATTTGACTACACTTTTTTTTTTTAAGTATTTCATAGTGAGAGAACCATGTTTTACTAGTGGAAATGTTTCCTTCTAAAATGCAATGAATGGCACATTTTAAAAAGTTACTTCATATTGTTTATAGCTTTTGCTTAGAGACATTCAGATTCTGAATCAGTCACACTTCCTTAGCATTTCAAAATTGTGCCTTTAAAGAAGGGTATCTTGTAGCATCTGTTAAACTAATGGTAGAAGTTTAAACATGAGACAATCTATCCCTGTTTATCATGGCAGTTCTGCAGTCTTTGTATTTTTATGGCAGTAATGCAAACAGTGTTACCATTTATTGCTTGAGTGTACAAATCCAGTGGTCTGTTAGTAAAATTTTGTTTATCTGACAATCAGAGTTACAGCATTTGTAATATAATCAACAATTTAGATACATGAAATACTTTCCTGAAGTTTGAAAGTATACTTGAGTTAGCAGTGTATACTTCATTTGATTTAATTTTGATCATAATCGAATAAAGGGATGACATTTATTAAGTTTGGGTTGTTTAAGTTAATGTGATACTTGAAGCATTCAATTAAGTGATGTACATTTTTAAATGTTTCTTGCTCTTCAAGGTTTCTTTTTTTTTTTTTAGCAGCAATATCTTTCAGGGTCTGAATTTTAGGCAAATTCAGTGAATTTTGCACATAATAGAACTTCTAGCTGTCAGTATTGCTCTGTATTGTCTAACATAATATTAAAGTACTAGCAAGGCTTAAGTGAAAATAATAAGAAATTTCTTCTGTTTTCTTTAAGGTTTCAGAAGGAGACAAACAACAAAATGAACAATCCAGCTATTAAGAGAATAACAAATGAAATTATCAAATCACCTGAGGATAAACGAGAATATCGTGGACTGGAATTGGCAAATGGCATTAAAGCTCTTCTCATTAGTGACCCCACCACAGATAAGTCTTCAGCAGCACTTGATGTACACATAGGTATTCAATTCATGTTGTGTTCATTATGTCACTAATAAAAATGCTTAAAGTTTTTGGTATCTTGATGCAAATAAACTGACAGTAGTGGTATGTAGGTGGCAGCCTAGCCTTTTATTGTAGTTTATAGTTTGTTTAATTCTTTGACGCATCAAGTTGAAAATTATTAGAGCTAAATGCTCTTACTGTACTCTGTGTTTACTCAAGTGTAGCTCAGTCAGTTGAAAGACTGCTTTTAACCATTAAGTTTCAGATTTAAGATCTGTTATGAAAGATCTTTTGTAAGCAGAAAAGGGGCGGGTGTAAGTGCAATTATTTCAGACAGCTCCATCTGTCATGTCAGACTTTTTTTTTCATGCGAAGTTGTTGATGTGTAGAGGTGACAAAATGCTGTAGTGCTAGAGAAGTTGAAGAGGCACTCCCTAACTTCAGTGATGCTTATGTGTGCAAACAGAAATATGGGAAATAAAAGGGGAAGGCAATTACTTTGACTCTTTGGAATAATGGAAGCCTTTTCTTATATCTGAGGTATTTCTAAAGCTTGTGTAGTTTTTCAGTTGCTTGGAAAGTATAATTCATGTGTGCATAACCTAAACACCCTCTTGCCATTTCTGTAGTTGGGAGTACTTGCTGCTGTTTGCGTTAGGGCAGAAGTAATAGAGGGACTTCAAAAGCTTCTGGCCTTTTTTGTTATGGGGATGGCTGTCCCACATCATTATTTAGTTCAGAGGATCCCGAATGTGGTTTTGTTTAGGTCCTGTGACAGTGACAGCCAACTGCAGCATCCAGTTCCTGCACATGTGCTGGAGGAGATGTATCTGTTGCCTTCATCTCCACTCTCCCACTGCACATTGCTGCGCATTCTGAGGCAGGACTGCTGCTCTCAAACTTCTGCCTTTCTCTCTTCCATTCTTCCAGATCATTATTTTAATCTGCTTGTTTTTACACCTACTATCTGGTCATCCACAGCTGCTTGTGTTCAGGCAATTACAGGTTATCACTCGTCCTATAAACTACAGGATAAATAACTCTTTAATTATGGTTGACAACTGCTGCCTCTTAACACAGTGCAGTTACTAAAGTCAAAGTATAGATTTCAGAGCAGTGTGATTTGCCAGGTCTTTACAGATTATGAGTCAGGAATTTCAATTTAAAATAGTCTGTATAAGGAGGTGCAAGCTGATCTGGAGAGGCAGTTTGAGCCACTAATAGGTTCAGTTACTGATTGTAATTTTTTAAAGTATTGTTTTGAAGATTAAGTTTAGTTGACTGTAGTTGCACAAGTGTCTTCTTACTGCTACAGAATTGATATAATTGCCTGAAGCAACATACTATAATATAAAGCACTTTAAGACTTAATGTTTTAGTATTACTTTTTATGATTGGTTACATAAAATTTTTCCTCTTGCAGGATCCTTGTCTGATCCCCCCAACATTGCTGGGCTTAGTCATTTTTGTGAGCATATGTTGTTCCTGGGAACCAAGAAATATCCAAAAGAGAATGAGTATAGCCAATTTCTAAGTGAGCATGCTGGGAGCTCAAATGCTTTCACGAGTGGTGAACATACCAACTATTACTTTGATGTATCACATGAACATCTAGAAGGTGCACTGGACAGGTAAACACATATTTTTAGTATTTCATTATTAAACACATTTTTTAGTATTTAGTATTTTAGTATATTAGTATTATTTAGTATAAATTTTTGTTACAGAGGTTCTACTTGGAGTTATTAGTGTAAAAGTTTTTTGATAGTTCTAACATGATATTTAAAAAGGTAAAAATTATCTTATGTTAAAACTGATAACCATGTATTTTTCAGTTCAGAAGTCTTAGATTTTTTTCATGTAGGAGAGTTCTTCATTGAGGCAGAATTTTTGAAGTTTAAATGTTGTGTTTACACTGAATATATTTGGAAATGCGGGGCACAGAATATGATCACGAATTTACACATTGTGCAAATACTGGGATGGTGCAATCAAATGCTGTGCTTCCCATGGGATCCTTATTGACAGCAAAACAAGGGTGAAGTTTAGAAATATAGTAGGATTCTCTTAGCAGAGGGAACTTGCTGAAATCTCAGTGTTATTTGGGAGGGGACAGAAATTGAAAGGTGTGTAGTCAGTGAGGTAGAGTGAGTTTTCTCTTTGGCTTCTCCCTGGATGTCTGACAAGACATATTTCATTGGTGAAATTAAGAGCCTCTTGCAGCTAAACCTCAAAACAGGAGAAATTTTCACTGTGGGAATTGTGATACAAGGCCCTTGATCCTCGTAGTACCTTATATGATGAATATGTTGTTGTTTGCATTTATACACAAAGAACTTGAGAAATAAGGATACTGAATCAGTGTCAGAACTGTTAGAGAATTTGTAAGTTCTGCATTAAAAAATAATGTGTTCAGCTGTTTTCAGGAGGTACCAAGCACCAAGGTTTATACTTCTCTGTTACAATTTATGTGCAGTACTCTTGACTTGAATTAATTTTTTTCTCTTTAGATTTGCCCAGTTTTTTCTGTGCCCTCTGTTTGATGAAAGTTGCAAAGACAGGGAAGTGAATGCTGTTGATTCTGAGCATGAGAAGAATCTAATGAATGATGCCTGGAGGTTGTTTCAGTTGGAGAAGGCTACTGGAAATCCCAATCATCCCTTCAGTAAATTTGGAACAGGTTTGTCAGAATATAATTATCTATTCAGTGGAGTTCTGTGTAACCTACATAGTATTATTGTTTATATAGAATTGCTAAAGACAGACTGAAACAATTCTCCTATTTTCCTCTCCATACATGTTTATTTTGGCGCTTTATGACATTTTTCACATCTTAGACCAAACAGAGCTAGACAAAAGCATAGGAAAAAGATCCAAGACTTGGAGTACAATGATGAAGCAACCTTTATGATTCTGATAATTGCTGCAGTGATTGCTGTTTTCCAATTACTGGATTTGTCATAATTTGGTACTGTTAAGTCTTTGTGCATAACAAAGTGAATGAATTGTATTTAAATTGTTGTTAGTCACATGCTTTTTGTTAACTAATACTGCATTTAGACTAGATGACAGTGACTAGGTCAAATCAGAAAGATCAGCAAAATATCATGAAAACTACTGAGTAGGAATATAGAAACAAAATCTGAACCATAGAGCACAAGAGGAGGAGACAGACAGAATGATCTTGGACAAATCCCAGTCTTCCGGCTGTATTTTTTTTATTGTTCAGGCTTAATTATTCACAGAACGCTTAGTAACAATTGAAAATATACACCCTAAAACCTCAATTCAAAAAGCATAAAAGTTAAGATACCATAGTTCTGGACAAAATCACAAATGTTTGATGCTTTGGTAGAAGTTTAAATGTTGGGTGGTTTTTTTAATGGCATTATTTTCTATGTGAATTTATTTTTGAAACTGTTAAAGTTACAGGACTGCACTGTTTTTGAGCATAATGTGCTCAAAAAAAGTGTTTTCTGGATGGGTCAGTTTGCTCTATGAATAATTGACTCAAATATTGGGTATAGTAGGAGGATGGGAGAGCAGATAATGGGCTTTAAGGGAGTGGTTTCTTCCTCTGTCTCAAGAAAGACAAGAATACCTTTACATCTGTTGATGGAGGGCATAGTTGTGGGTCTGGTAGCCACCTGCCACAAGAGCAGGTATTGCTCTGTTAACCAGTAAAGAGAGGCTGGCTGTAAAAGTGCAACTGTAACTCCATTCTCCAAACCGGTAGATTTCAAAATAAAGCCTTGGGAACTGTGCATTAGTAGGCAGGTGTTCAAAGTACATTCTGTAATCTCTGCTACTGAAGACATTATTTAATTTTTATGTAGCACACAGAAAACGTAAGTGGAAATTGCAGAAATAGTATTGTGCAGTTTAAGGATGTTGTGTAGCTCACAGAAGTGAAATGTTTTCTTGGGGAGGATACCCAAAATGTGCTCAAATTCAACAGCACTAGTCATATTCCCTTCTCCTTAGATTAGATTCTGATTCTGAAATTAAATTACAGCACACAGCCTTCCAGTAGATGTGACTTTGCAGAAGTAGAGCTCAGCTTTGATGGTTTCTATTTACCCAAAGAGTTGAAAACTGTGATGCATTTGGCATCCTTATTGTTTCCCTTTGATCAGCTGGGAGGTTAATCTCGCAGAGTACAGGAATTACTCTCTTTGATGCTTCAGGTCACTCCTCATTGCTGTGCACCCTGTTTGGTCAGCAAACCTTCCATTATTCCTCATCTGTCCATAGGAACAAATGCAGCTTCCAGGTTTCTTTTTAAGGGTGTGCATTTGTGCCCAGATATCCTTCACTGATCTCCCTGAATTAATGCTTATGATGGTGATTCTTCTCCATCATTACCCTCAGTGTCAAGTAATTTTCCCAGCACTTCTGCACTGGCTAGTGTCCATTTTCCTACATCTGCAGTCTTCTGACTGTTGCTTCCTAATGTACTCCAGTACTGTAACAGCACAGTTACTGAACTGAAGCTTTAACTCTATGTTATTTTATTTTATCTTATGTATTGATGCTGTGGGAGTAAACAGAGTAGAGTGTCTAGAACTTTGCCATTTAATTTGTCTGCAAATGGTGAGGAGTATAGGCAAAATATTTAAAACATAAGACACTATTGATCCAATTTTCTTATTATGCATATTGATTATTTTTAGAATTACTGTCCATCCAAAGGAAAGCAGACTGATGAATTTATATATTTCTTTTTGATCTATAAGTTCATAAACATTAAATACTGTTAAACATAAAATATTGTTAATTGGTTTTATGTTACAGGGAACAAATTCACTCTGGAAACTAGACCAACCAAAGAAGGAATAGATGTAAGGCAAGAGCTACTGAAGTTCCATTCTACTTATTATTCATCAAATTTAATGGCCATTTGTGTCTTAGGAAGAGGTGAGTTTTGTTATGTTGGTTGAGTAAGACTTTACGTATATACTTGAAAAAAAAAAGGAGGTTCCAACTGCTTAGAACCTTCCACAGTTGAGATGATACTTAATATAGTTTTGCCAAAAGCTTAATAAGTGTGTTGAAAACTGTTTGCTCTTTGTAAATGTGCTGGCAGACTGGTATTTTTATGGTGTTTCACAGTGATGCTTGGATGGTGAATATGAATAGAAGAAAATGAATTTTTTATCTAATCAAAAGCAAAATTCACTGAGGAATTTTACATGGAAACTTTTTCAGTAAGAATCACCTTGGCAACTGTGAATCTGTACTAAAGAAAACCATCACTGCAAGATTAAATGAATGTGTATTTTGCTAATATGCATGAAAATTAGTAGTTTTTAATAGAATAACATGAAGTTCACAAAATTGTAATATATAGTGGACCCTCTTATCTTGCATTATTTTGTTAGTTGTTTTCCCCAGCATCATTCTGTTAGTGTAGTGTAGGAACATGCATATATTGAGCAGGAAAGATTCTACTTTTTCAATTTAACTGGGATTGTTTCGGTAACGAGGTAACTGCTTATAGAAATCTTTCAAGGGTTAAGGCTGTACTTTGAGATATCCAAGAAATGGATGTTTTGTTTCTTCCAGTGCCCACCCTTGAAAGACGTTCACTAAAAAATTGTCAGATGAATCTTTTTTATCTTATGCTCACTTTGAGAAGTGCTCCAAAAAGCATTTCTTGAGGCAGATAGCAATTTTAACGGCAGAATTTCTACAGAAAGGGTATAGGTCAGTTTAGGTGAGTTAATGCACATTGTCACATTCTTTCTGCAAAAGGTCTGCTCTCATTCTTGGGAAGTACTGCAGTCACAGACTGAAATTAGAATGGATGTAAAATTAGAAGTGCTTGAACAGGTTGCAGGTGTGTGTGTGTGTTGGGTGCTAGGGACATACTTGGCTCACAGTGTACCTGAAGTACTGGACATGAACTGAGGCTAAAGCAAATTCAAGCTTTGGCAAAGATACTTTCACTCTAGAAAATTTGCAGCTGTAATTCCATGTCCCTTAAACTTTTTTGGAATGTTTATTTTTGTAGGTGTTTGATACCTGATGTACCTTTCAGTTCTAGCTTAGATTAGTCTGTAAAATGTAAAGAAAGATATATTTTCAGTTACAGGGTTTATTTTAATCATGATTGAAGCTTTTCTTTATAAGCATGGTGCTTCTAACATGTTACATTTCAAAATTCAAATATGAATATTTATTTCCTTTCTAAAATTAAAAATCATAACATCATTAAAACTGCCTTTCTGTATAGTTCATGGCTCTCCCAAACAATATTAAAAAAAGTTTGTCGGAATCTTCCTATAATGACTGGTTTTTTTCTGATGTTTCTTTATTCTAGAATCCTTGGATGAGCTGACTTGCTTAGTGGTAAAGTTATTTTCAGAAGTAGAGAATAAAAATGTCCCTATACCAGAGTTTCCTGAACATCCTTTCCAAGAAGAGCATCTCCGGGTATGTATAGAGGTACATCTTCCATCCAGGGTGTATATTTTAAATGTTATTTTTTATGTTTCAGTATTACATTTTGCACTTCACTACTCTTTTATCAGTGTCCCTGTTAAGTTCCATGTTTCTTTATTCATTTTCCACCTACTTTTCCATGCTGAATATAGTTTTGTATATATAGTAAAGGTTGCACATTTGGTTGCAGTTGTAAGCAACTGTGAGATCATTAATTTTTTTTGTTTGTACCATGAGTGGCTGAAGTGTTGCCCTACGTTTTAGATACCTTTACTTTTGAGATTTGGGAGATGTGTTTGTAATGTGTGTGTGTGAAGGGGATATGATACATGCTCCTGAGATGAATCTAATAGATGAGTTTCCCTTTGTTCATGGGTCTTCTTGTTTGTTTTTTCCCTCAGCAACTTTACAAAGTGGTACCCATTAAGGACATAAGAAATCTTTATGTCACATTTCCTATACCAGACCTTCAAAAGTACTATAAATCAAACCCTGGCCATTACCTTGGCCATCTGATTGGGCATGAAGGCCCAGGGAGTCTTTTATCAGAGCTTAAAGCCAAAGGTAAGTCCTTTGAAGGTAGAGAATTGAAAAATATTTGATCACACAGTTATTTAAAGTATAATTATGTTTCACTTGAAACAGACTTCTATATGTTAAAACCCTTCATCTGTTTGAGTAATCTGAACAATTTTGTGCTTTATTTTTTTTCTGCAGCAGGTAGGAATAAATAGGTAACAGTCACTCAGGCTGCTGAGGCTGTTATTTCTTGGACTCCCCTCTATGTGCCTTGTTAGAGAGTTACATGAACTTTAACGTAATGGTCTTGTCTCTATTTTGTCACTAACTTTGAGACTACTGTCAGGTCCCTTAATGTCTGGAAGATTACAAGAGTGTACCTTTTGCTGTTTTACTTTGTATCATTCTGTTCAAAGCAGAAGTAAATTATCCAGTAATCAAATGATCTTGAGTTTGTTATATCACTCAGAGTACAAAGTTGGATAGATCTGACTTGTGTTATGTTTAACTTGCACTGTTTCAGTAGGCATGAAGGAAGTAAAGGAAAACATGTAAATGAATCAAAATGGGTTTTAAAAAATGATGTTGCTGAAGCATGCAAAAAGTTGCATAAATTATTATAGATTTGTTTATGTAATATAGTTTCTTTTTAATGACATAGGATGGGTAAATACTCTTGTTGGAGGCCAGAAGGAAGGTGCTAGAGGTTTCATGTTTTTCATCATTAATGTGGACTTGACAGAAGAAGGACTTTGTAAGTGAAGCACTATCTGTATTCCATGTTATTGCTGATCTGATGGTTCTGTGTTTGTATCTGAAGAGACTAATTGTGATTGTAGCTTGAAAGCCAATTTATTTTAGTGAACTTCTTATTCTGTGTTTAGTTCCTCTAAGTATGCTAACACACTTCACCTAACATAAGAAATGAACTTAGTTAAGGTTATATTAAGTTATTTAATTAAATACTTTATTTGAATTTCTTTAAAAGAAGAGCTGTTAATACCTCTGTGTGCTACTTATTCATACTATTTAGATGCAAGTTAAATTATATTGTAAATCAGTATCTTCACATAAAGACATGTTCAGTGCAATTCTTGGAATTAGCTGGGGACATAAGCACCTTAAATTCATGTTTGGGAAAAACAAGTTTAACTTTGGTGGGATTGCAGATGTACTTAAAGATCTTGATGTATCAAAGTGTAATTAAAAATAAAACCATTTTTGTGTTCCTTAAATTTCTTCTCTGTGCAGAACTGAGTGAATTATTTTTTTCTTTTCAGTGCATGTTGAAGATATTATTTTGCACATGTTTCAATATATTCAAAAACTACGTACAGAAGGACCTCAAGAATGGGTTTTCCAAGAGTGCAAGGTAAGTAATTGGGGCTGTACCATATGTGGTGGTTGTATTTTTGCAAACTCTTTTTTATCATTAGGTTATTTGACTTTGTAAGTAGCATTTAATAATCACATGGTAATTAAGTTTATTAATTTTTAAGATGCAATGACACAAATGACAAGTACATTCAGAATACATTATCTTAACATAGGTGTGAAATGCTCTTATAGAGCTGGGAGTTACTATAGCATAATGGAGGTGAAGGAAGAAGGACCTTACTCTGTCCACAAGGATTTTACATAACTTCCCTTAGTCTTCACTGAAGAAGGAGAAAAACATTTACTGTGAGGAGTAACACTGAATTGGAAATCGAAATGGCTGTTATTCTACCCTCCCTTCTTTTGTGTGTCAAATTGTATAGTTAAGATTGTAAAGGCAATTGACATTTAGTCTGCTGTTTGTTGCCACCACCTTTTTGGAAAGTCAGCTAAAGGCTTTTCATGAAGTACTTTGGCAGTACATGTCAGTCTTTGCTGAACTGTTCGTGCTTCTTTCAAGGCTGGATAGTTCTGTGTGCACAGAGCAAAAATGTGAAGTGTCCTATCAGATAGCACTGCTCTTCTCAGTGTCAGTGTGAAACAAACCCAGTGTTATTTCTATGTATAGTCTCATTGGTTCAGTACATATGCTTGGGTAAAGATTTCTTGTTCCATCTTAGCGTTATTTGATCAAAACTGTTGAGTCTCTCCAAAGTAGAAATTCTGCTGCTGGGTTAGCTTTATTTCCTACACTTTAACACTGTATACCTGTGAAAGTAGTCTCAAGTCTTGTTATCCTCTACTAAAAGTCCTGATGGATTTGTTTCACTGATAGAGTAAGCAAATACAAGGTTTGAACAAGGTAGTTTATCTTCTGTCTTATCCCTCTGTCTTTCCCTTGCTCCTCTTCTCTCCACCCCAGCACTCCTGAGACTGTGGGGTGAGTCAGAGAGCTGGCAAACTAGTATGAAAAGAATCTTTTTGAGTTTACTTTCAGCTGAATTGTTGAATTAATCAGTTTATCTGCATGGTTTCATGGAAGGATGGACCGTCCTTTTCACTGGCTTTAAAGTCTTCAATCTCTTTAATTCACCCTTGCCATTGTATCCTGAGAATGTTGTGTTCTATTTCTGTGGCTGAGACAGCAAAAAGAAACTCACTTTTTCTGTCTCTAAACTTACTCTTGGCTGACTGAACAAAAGCAAGGAAAAAGGAAGAGAGAGGCTTCGATTTGCTAACTTATGACAAACATTGCACTGGAACACTGTGTACTGGTTGTATCAGAGTTGGTGTGTTTTCAAATTATCAGGAAATTTAAATATGTGAGAGATGGGGCAGATCTCTTACTATGAAAAGTACTTACACGACTTGTATAGCACTTCACCTTAGGAGACTATCACAAATTGCTTGTGAATTTGATGCAACTTGAATATTACTGAAAACTTGTGTTAGGTACTTGTCTAACTGCTATAACATGGATACAGCAAAGTACTTCCTTTTCTTTCATTATAAAAAGGAATTAAGTAGCCAGTAATTATTCTTAAAATAGGCTTTAATTTATACTCTTTGATCATTTGTACATTGTTTTCTAGGATCTAAATGCTGTAGCATTCAGGTTTAAAGATAAGGAGCGACCACGAGGTTACACTTCAAAGCTTGGAGGAATGTTGCATGTAAGTGGAGGAGGTCGTTTTTGTTTGGGTGGATTTTTTAACAATCATTTAGCAGTATGTTTGATTATCCACTTAATAAATACAGGCATCTGCAAAGGTCCTTTGCACTTCTTGTATGCTGCATAGGCCTTAGTTTTGGCAGTCAATAAGTCACATTCTGTTCACTCTACCGTTTTATACTTCTGCACTAGGTAGAACTGATAATACAGTAACTGGAGGTGCTGTTTGATCTGTTTCAGTGTTTTTTAAGACATATGTACCTTGCCACTGTGTTTGGCTGGTAGCTGAGTGTTCTCCAGGGCAGTATTAGAGAAATAATATTTTATCATAAACACTGTGTTCCTTAGTTCGCAGTGTTGAAATACTGCAGTAAGCAGAAATGTTTGTATTAAGATTGCAAATTACAAATGCTTGACTTTATTGATATGATTGCATATTGGTACTGAAAGAATAATCATGTAGCTTTTACTTGGTCTTTAATACTTGTTACAAAATTCCCTCATTTTGCACAAATGGAAGATTTGGATAGGTTTGTTGAGGTTTTTTTTGTCTAGTGAAATTATGCAACTTTTATAACTTTTTGCAGCCATTCTTCATTGCATAGCTAGTGTCTGCATCTATTCAGAGAAATTTTTGTTTGCTTTGCAGGAATTACTGTTACTAGTTGTAGACCTTTAATCTGTAAAGTCTAAAATAATGATCTTTAATTTTCAAATTTTCTTTCTGTTTGCTAAAAAGCATTAGACTTGGCTGAAAACATGTAAATGGATATTTAAAGAGCTCCTGCTTGGGATGCTGTCGCTTGCTTTGGTTCTGTCAAATGCCTAAAATCTCTAAGAGATGGAGTTCTGACTTCTGAAACAGTCTTTCAGTGGCTCCTGTTTGTTGGATCATTTCTGATTACAATTGCTGTCTCCAAAAATCAGGCCAGGAAGTTGCCAGCAGTGTTCCAAAGAGCAGGGTATTGAATCAGGACTCTTTTTTTTTTTTTTTTTTTTTTACTGCCTTTCTTTTGCATTGCTTTGCAGTATGAATGGTAATTTTCACTCTGCTTTAGTAGTTAAATGAGCATCAAATTCTGGATCTTTAGCATTCACATTTGAATTTTTTATAACATAGGCTTGGTTCATTGTCCTTGATCTCCACCCCCACAACCCTTTCTCTTTTCCAGAATCCTTTTTGTGAGTTACTCTCTGTTCTGGAAGTCATTCCACTGTAATTTTTTGTATAATGTCTGTAATTCAGAAAGCCATTTTGCTTTCTGGTTGAAAAAGTACACCTGTATGGCAAACTACTCGGTGCCTATGTCACCTGGTAACTTTCCCTTGGTAAACAGGTGTTTATCAAGAAAGTTCTCCTCTCAACCACATTAATAATTTTCAGATGAGTTTTAACTATTTTTTTTCCTTCTTAAATTGCCATGTACCTTAAGAGATTTTCAGTTTGGCCCTAAATAAAAAATGTTAGAATTAAAAGTGTTTAAAGTTTTATTATGCTTTTAGATATTGAAATATAGTTTCCTTTAAATTACTGTAAATAGGAATTGAATTATTAGAGAGTTCTAAAAAAAACTATATTTTTTGTTTCTTTGTTTGTTTTATTTTGCTTATTTATGTTTTGTTTTCCCCAAATGCACTCTAGTGAGTACTTGGTATTCTTCTATCTTTAGAAATATCCTGCAGGGGTCAGCATTTACCATATTATTTTTACTTTAGTCAAAATACTATTTAGAGGTGGGTGACTTTCTATATTGAGACATAAAATATTCCAAGAGAGAAGAATCATAAATATACAGTATATAAAATTGCCTAATACGTGAGAAATATGATTGCATAGTTAGAATGCTACTCCCTCTTTTTTAGTTTTGAGAGAGATTTTAAAACATCTTACACACTCCTAATTTGAAATTACCAAGGTAATACAGATTTAGTGACCAGAAGTGTTTGCTTTTGTTTCCTGTACTGAACCGTAGCTTTTTCATGCTTAGTTTTGTTTAACTCATCTACATATTCCTTGGCTTTGTTTTTTAGTATTATCCTATAGAAGAAGTATTGGCTGCTGAATATTTACTTGAAGAATTCAGGCCTGATTTAATAGAGATGGTACTGGATAAATTGAGACCAGAAAATGTTCGGTAAGTTAAATTTTATTTTAACACAGACATTATAAGAAAGCAGATAAACTAATGGAAACACAAAATCTTAGGTGTCTCTTGCAGCTCCAAAAGAAATGTGATTGAAAAATCTTCACTATGTTTCTTTGTATGAGTAAGTCTTAGATATATGTTAATTTATTTTCTAAGGTTGATATATTTCAAATAATTATTGGATAAAGTCAGATAAACTTGGGTTGTGAACTGTGTTTGCAAATGTCATAGGGTTCTGGTGTTTCTAGGCATATGCAAGTAATGATAGAATAAATGGAGTTGCCTGTATCAGCAACAGTAGTTGCCATAGTAATTAATGCCCTTTAAAGAAGGGCCTATATCTTTGTGTGTGGGTGTGCATCTGGGTGTAATGTGTGTGGGATACTTCAGCTGAAGCTTGATTATGTCAAGAGATCAGATTTTGAACAAACAGTACTTTAAGGAAAATTTCCCGTTCTCTTTCCTAAAGTATTTAATACTTGTCTATTTTGAATGTATTTTCATGTTGCTATACCACCCAAGTTCTCTAAAATTTGATTCCTCTAACATACAAACAGTTTTTAGTAATTAACATAGAGAATGTTTAATTACTTGTTCTCTGTAGAAAGCTTTACCAAATTCCACATGAATGTGAACTTTTAACTGGTTTTAGAATTGCTTACAAGTAATAGGTAAACCTGAGCTATTGCTGATGTAGTAAAGAAGCTGCAGGTGTTAATGAGATCTGATGTTTATTATATCTTCACATAGCTTTGAAGCATAGCTCTTAACATTGCAAGAAAATAGTCAGCATTATCTTATTCATTATGTAAATTGTGTCTTTGTTACTACCCAGAGAACTTACAAAGCACCTTCTTACTTAAAACACTGAAAAATTGCTGGAAGAAATGAATACATTCATAGATTCTTCAGCTTGTCTGATGCTACTGGATGCTACAGACCACTCACACTCATGTTCTGTGTTACTCCTGTTGCTGGCTGTGCCAATCTTTTGATGCTCTTTCCAGCTGACAGTTCTTCAGCATAAGATAGCCACAGTGAACCTTGTTCAAAAGTTACTGGTGTGAGAAAGGAAAGTGTAGAGAATACTGGTAGAGGGAGAAAATTCAAGTCTATAGAATGTGGCCTGTAGTGTAAGAATAGTGACGATGATTTTTAGAAGAATGTGATGTAGTTTTTTCAGTTACATAGCAAACATCCATTTCCCAATGTTCTTTTGCTGTAGGTAACATAGGCCCATATCTGCACCTGGCAATTCTGCATTCCTCTTTGTCCACTGCTGAAATAAAGGGGGGTTGGATAATAAAAGAGCAAGATGAGCAAGAATCTAATTGGCATGGAAATAGTCATTCTAAAAAGATACAGAATTTAGCTGTAGCATTCTTGAAACATTAGTAACCAAAGAAAGTAATGGCTTACTGTCATATGTATCTTCCTGTAGTAGTTTTGTAAGGTTACATCAGTCTTCTCCCGTTTGACAAAGTGACTTTTGGTAAATGGACATTTTCTCCACCCTTGCTAATTGCAGATTAATTTTAAATAAAAACTAGATTTTTTTCAGGATGGAACATACCTAGAACAAATATGAACTGAAGATGAACTTTGGTATATTAAGCAACTATAAATAATAATTTGATCCTTCAGATAATGGACATAGGTGTTTCAGAATTGGTCATTAGTAACTTCGGTGGGTCTCTGTAATTGTGGGCTTTAAATGTCATATGTCTCACCTTGCTTTCTTCTAGCTGGTGGTTTTTGGATGCTGTATGTGATGTTTAATCTTCCTTCAGGACTAATTATCTTATCTCTTCACTTTACCTGCTTAAGAAATATATGTAATTTAATAGATGAAGAAATACGTAATTTAAAAATTTTGGATAAAAAGGGTGCTAAATATTGGGAGAAAAAAAGGACTTCCAGAACTGGAATAAATCTGTTTTTATAGCCTCTTCAGTTAATTGTTAAAGAAATTATATATTGTCTTTGTTGCAGAGATTTTAGTAGGGCTTAAAGATAATAAATACAAGTGGGTTACTTCTCTGAAGCTCAAGTGCCCATAGCTATGCTGACAGCTGTCCTGCTGTGGCTTAAATAAAAATATGTACAACTTGGAGACTGTCCAAAGACTGATTAAATGCATTTTTAGCATCCAAATTCAGCAAAGCAGTGCAAGTCTAACATGGATGGAATGAGGCCTGCAGGTCTGTAATGATGTAGCAGCAGGCATGCTTTGAGTTTGAATGGTATATGGTCAGAGTAATGATAATCCTGTTGCTTATTATGTGTAGACTAAGGCTGTGTTGGTGTTTGTCTTTACCACAACAACTATACATTCACATTTTAGTTCTCTCCATATTCAGACTATTTGTATTCTCAAGGAAGTATAACTTAAAAAAGAAACCCAAAACATCAACCCAAATTTAAGATTCCCGAGTGTCACGTTGCTTTTTCCTGCTGCCCTAGATGATACATTTTTTTCAGTGTAGACTAAAAAGTTATGGTTATGCCTCTTTGTAGCTTCTGTGGAAGCTGATTTTACTTGGATTTAAAAGTATAAGTCAATTTTAATTGGGAATTAAATTTTTTATTTGGGGCATCAGATGTTTAAAGATCTGAGCTAATCAGAATTTCCTACTTTCATTTGATTGAAGGAAAATACTAACTTGTATATAGTACTATATTCCTTTTAGATGTATTTTAAGCACTTATCCTGTGAAATTAGAAGTAGAATGAAATGAACTGCAATTTAAAAAATCTTCTACTTAACTAGGATCCTTCGAAGTATAGTATAATATAACAGGGAATATAATTTTATAGTATCTTTTATTTTAAATTTCTGGCAAGATACATTATCTTGGGAAGGGGAAACTTGTTTAAGTATTACTGTAAGTGATTTCATGGTACATTACAAAGATTAAAGAAAGCCACTGTGGATTTTATTTTTGGTGGGCTCTCTTGAAGAATGAGTTGAGATTACAGATGTTAATAAAAGCATCCCTTTGTGTTAACGTTTTAAAAAAATTACATCTGTATCTATATGAATGTAATGAATTATTAATCTGGTAGCCTGCTCCCTTCTTTCATCTTTTCTTGAGCAATTTTATATACTAATAAAAAAACCTGTGCACATCTGCTTTAAATATCTATATGTTTGGTTATCCACCATTTACTGATATGTATCCTCTTGTTTACCTTTCTGTTCTCCTTTTTATGAAAGAATTATTATGTGCCACATCCTAACTTTGTCTGTTGTTTGGAATTGTTTTCATGTTTTTCTTGATTTTTTCTTTTTATGCCTTGCATGCATTCTGTCTTGAGGTGGTTCAGTTGGCATTGATTTGAATTTTTCCTTTGTATTCTGGTTTTATTTATAATTTCCTTTTCATTCACCTATACTAAGGACTTCTTGGCATAGTTGTATTGTAGTAACTGCATTTAATGTCTTTTTCAAAAGTACAGTTTTTCAACTATTATTTTCTTAACAAACTTTGAGTTTAAAAAGTATGAAAAAAAATTCATACTGATGGTAGTAAGTATGCACATGTACTTCCGTTTGACTGAACCATAACAGGAAGTGTTCATATTCTCCTCCCACCCCCATGCACTACTTGTTGCATTTAGTGCCTTAATTCCCCTAAGAGCGAAACATTTTAAAATGTAAGTATCATTTTTACTTGTTCAAACTGTATTGGGTTTTACCAGCCATCTGTGAAGATAAGGGAGTAGACTTGGCATGTGTTGCAATCTTAGTTGAAAAATGTTATTTTCCTATCATTTCCAAGACATTTTTTCCCTTCAACATCTGCAAAATAAATGCTCTTATTAAAATTTAAAAAGATAGTGACTCACCAGATTAAGCAGCTAAAGAACATTTTCCCCTGGATAGTAAGTGGGCTTTTTTCCTCTCTTGATAGCAGAAGTGCAGCACTAGTACTATCCTAGAGGGAAGAAAAATAAAATGAATGCCAAAAATGTTGATAGAGAGATTTCTAACTACTGGAATTTCACAGACTCTGAGCAAAGTTATCTCAGTGCAGTTGGTGATGCTCACCCCTGAAGGTAAACATGCTAGAAATGTATGTGTTTGGTTTTAGTTGCCTGGATCTGAGCAACAATTTTGAAAATCACGATTTTATTCACTTATTTCCCCCTACAAATCCTTTGTAGCAACTTAGTTTTACTGAACCCTAAGAAATAACTTGTGCTTCTGCAGAGCGATCAGAGCGCTGCACCCCAGCAGCATCTCTCTGCATGTAGTTTCCCCTTACTCTGGTTTCTGGGGGCATTTATAAGTGAGTGGCTTTGAATAGCAGGTGTTGCCTCACATCAGTTTTACTAATGGTTGTGAGGGAACGTTGTTCATCTATGAACAAATGTAGGCTTTTGCTATTTTTGTCTCAGTCACGTTATGTTATGTGTTTGAATGAGATAGAAATAATTTTTCCCATTGTTTGACAATATCATAATTTGGAAGACAAGTTTAAATTAGGTCCTAAAAAAATCAATTAATCTTTTATAAGAATAAACTTGCTTTGACACGTTTTTTATTAATGTCACAAATACTGACTAAGTTTTCTAACTCGATTACTTTTTCAACCTTAGAACCTTGACTTTTGTTACGTAGATCTGGAGTATAATAGTTGATAATCTTTCGTGGAAGTACATTAATTTTAAAGTACACATTCTCTTCCCAAGTAACATTGTCCTGTGGATATCTCAATTGTAGATTAAATTTAGATTTCAGGAGAGTGAAAAACAAGATAGTATTTAGTAAATATGTATCACAGTATAGAAGCTGTGCTTGTTTTTGAAATTGGGGACCACAGCCGGTTACACATACAGTAATGTATATACAGAAGTAAATTGCATTTTTAGTTTGTTGTGTTCCATATCCATGAATGGATCAAGCATAATTGCACTGGTTGTGTCTAAATATACTTTAAGCAGGTGCTGTTGAAGATTACCTGATTGCCTGTCTTGCTTTCCTGGTTCATTTCCACACTGTCTTAAATCATATCATATGGATGTTCATAGTGCCATACAGGACAACAGGGAAACGAAAAACAAAAGTAACATTACATAATTGGTGATTTTAGAGATGGATTGCAATGTACTGAAATACCTGCATGGCATAGTATTTCTACCTGGGGTGCTTCTCTTCCCCTCTTCTTGTGTCCTGGTCATCTTTCCTGTTGGTCTTGTCTTAAGCTGTAATTCTTGGGCAGACAAAATGCCTTTTGATTAGTTTCTATTATTGTGGGTATGTTTTTGACAGCTCAAAATGTCAGTAATCATTCCAGTAGTGATTTGGGATAAAGGGAAGGCAGGAGGATTTCTTGAAGCAGAACTGCTTGAAGAATTACAATTTTGATTTCCACAGTTTTATTTTCTATACAGTGAGTATACAATTATTTTTAGCTCTTGAATTTTACTATGTTTGTGCAGGAAATGTTTGGGTGCTTGGATTGTCACTACTGCTTGAGCATCAGTATGTTGAAGAAGGGTAGGAGGAGGAAATGTCGAATAACAGACATATTTAAAAGTATATTCTAGCATAAAACATCTTTGTCTTGCTGCTCTAACCATATGATTATTGGAATTTTATCAGGATAGTTTTTTCACTTAAAGCTCTCACATCTTTGTCTTATTTTTATTATTTATTTATGCACAAAAAGACCTGGTAGGTTGCTCTGAAATTCTAAGAGACTTCATGGTTTTTGTAATCTCATGGCAACTTTGTACCTGTGTTGTGGTTTGACCCCAGCCAGCAGCCAAGCCCCAGACAGCCACTCGCTCACTCACCTACCAGTGGGATCAGGGAGAGAATCAGAAGGGGTAAAAGCTGGAAAATTTGTGGGCTGAGATAAAGACAGTTTAATAGGGAAAGCAAAAGCTGTGCACAGAGCAAAGCGAGGAATTAATTCACTGCTTCCCATGGGCAGGCAGGTGTTCAGCCATGCCCAGGAGAACAGGTAATTGTGCTACCTTTTTGACTATTTCAGATTTCTTAGAAACATCTATTTACTCTTGAAGGTAGCCACTTCCATTGAATACTCTTTTGTGTTGTAGATTGTTTAATAGAATTAGAGGAGTTTTCTTGATACCTATCACGTAGACTACTAAAAAATACTGATAAGTTTGTAATTTTCTTTATTCTGGATTTCTTCTTTTTTGGGTGTGTTCTATAGTTCAGGCAGCACCTGGATGATGCTCTTAGTCACATGGTTTAGTTTTAGGTAGTCCTGCAAGAAGCGAGGAGTTGAATGTGATGATCCTTAGGGGTCTCTTTTAACTTGAGGTTATCTATGATTCTGTGACACTAGGACTAGAATAAAATTTCTCTAATCAGTATTTTCACATATTTGGGTGTTGATACAGGTGATATGTAAAACAGAATCACTTCATGAGTTTTTTAGAAGACTGCAAGAACTGCTTTCTGTTTTCTGGAACAACAACAGAGTCTAAAAAATAGAAATTGCATGCAGCACTACTGGTGTGTAACTCTAGGTTGTAACACTTTAGAAATAAACAGTGACATTAAATGACTCTGGTAACCTGATATCATGGTTAACCTTAGCATGTAGTTCAGTATACTTATACTTGCTGTTGTACCTTGTAATTGTCTAGGGACTGTTTGCAGAAGTAAAGGTATTTGGTGATGGAGCAGAAACAGTGCTTGGAATAATTTCTCTGAGTCTTTTTTCAGACACATTCATGCCAAAGTGCTTTGTCTCTTTGTTTTCAGAGTTGCAATAGTTTCCAAGTCTTTTGAAGGAAAAACTGATCGAACAGAGGACTGGTATGGAACACAGTACAAACAAGAAGCAATTTCCGATGAAGTTATTAAGGCATGTTAAAATTTGTAACATTAGAATATCTGCAGATGAAAGTCAGTGGTAAATCCTTAGTCTAATTTTCCATTTAGTTGAAGGGGGAACTTAAATCTGCTGCTCTTCATAGCATGAAAATCATACACTGAGTCTGTTTAATGTTAAAGGAAGTAAGACTCTTACATTAGTTTTTAGTTTTCAAATATTTATTACATAGGTTGGATATATTTTAATGGTTATAAACCATGTTAAGTACCGGGAATGTTATACTGTTTTCTCTGTAGAAGATCCCTAATATGCAGTGGCTGCTTAACAATGTAAGCATTAACTTTTAAAAACTTAAAACTCTCTATTCTATGTTAATGAACTGATCGGTACTTTAACAAGTAATTTTTTAAAACTATTATATGTAACTGTTTCTGAAGTTAGTTTTTGCAACATAGAAAGCAAGTATGTTTTGCTAGTTAAATGAGATTGTAAAAATCAAAACTCAAAAAAAGGTGGGTAAATGCTTACTGAAACTTGTTATTGTTCTAATCTTCTAAGAAGATATGTCTGTAAAATGTACCTTAGGGCTGAATTGGACCTTCTGAGTGTGCTCTGAAAACATTGCATAGAAACACTTCCTTTAGCTTGACCATACTTATGTGCTTTATTAGAATTCTTGTTTAAGTGTTTAGTTTAATATCTTAATTTACAGTTCATGACAGCAGAAAATGTAAGATGTAAACCCACCTTCGTCTCTACTGTAAACTTTTCAAAATTACTTTTTGTCATCCTTCTTCTAAGAGCAATTCATCCTGCAGATAGCCTACTCCAGCTTGTTTTCCCAGCTGTTTCTTTCTTGCCCTGTTATCTTAATAGTATTTACACATAAGGTAGTGGAGTGCATTTTTAGATTTTTTGTTCCATCATAGAATAAATAAGCACATATATGCTTTAATTAAGCAGAAATTGCCATAGCCTCATTGTTTCTCCTGTTGATCTAGAAATGGCAAAATGCTGACCTGAATGGGAAATTCAAGCTTCCAATGAAGAATGAGTTTATTCCTACAAACTTTGAGATCTTGCCATTGGAAAAAGATGCAACGCAGTACCCTGCCCTTGTCAAGGTAGACTGTCTGTATTTGTCATGTTTGCTGCCTAACCTTCTGGGAAGTTAGAATTTAATTCCTCTCTTTTTTAAAATACAAATCATCTCATATTCCAAAGTATAGTAAACAAAAAAGTACAAAACTTCAATATATTGCTACAAAGACAGTAGAAAGTTCATTCTTGCTGAACTTTGGATTATGACAATTTGTGTTCCTATGAAAGTGAATCTAGATACAGCTTGAACTCTCTCTGCCCTTTTGAAAGTGTGTCAACAATTGATAAAAATAGCAGTAGAGCTGTTTATTCAGCCGGAGGGTGACTGCCACTCTTAATTTTTTTGACCAGTGTTGAGTAAGTCGAGTGTGTAGACAAGGCTATTGTTTTGTAACTGTATGGAGAATGCCTGTGATTGCATGGAAAAAGGGAGAGAAGTGTCATTTAATGATCTCAAAATATATTGAATATATCTATATTTATATATTGAACATAGCAATTCAAGCAATATGAATTTAAGGGGATAATTCTAAGCGACAATTTGAAGTGGTGAATAGACTTTTTTTAAATAGTGACGTATATTGCAATTAAAAGTGAGATGACTTAAAACCTCTTTTCTTGACACAGGACACTGCTATGAGCAAACTATGGTTCAAGCAAGATGACAAATTTTTTTTGCCAAAAGCTTGTCTCAACTTTGAATTTTTCAGGTATGCAATGTTAACTATGTCACATAAAGTAGTCTCCAAAAGTTTCTTCTTTAGTGGGAATCTGTGTTTCTTCAGCAAAGACTTTCTTGCATGTATTGACACTTTAGAATCTTCATCCTTACTTTGAATATGTAATAAGGCTTAAATAGCAGGAATATGCAGTATTGAGTAGCATCATCTAAAATACGCAGTAATTGAGTAGCAAGAAATTGGATGTGCTTCTTCTATATTAACAGGAAAAGTTTATCTAAAAATACTTTCAAGCCAAATTTTCTTTTTATATTTTATTTGCTATTGCTGCAATATACCCGCCAATAGAACCCACTACATATTGCAATAGCCCTCTTTAGAAATAATTGTGTATTTTAAAATTAATTACTAAATCACAGCTATTTTAAGATGTTTTTTCTTTATGAAATGCTATTCTCATAATGGTTTTAGGCTCAAATCCTGTTTTCATTTGCATAATGCAAACCAGTTTAAAAAGTGCTTAAAATTTTGGGATTTTACTTAACTGACACCCGTAACAGATTGTATTTCATTTTTAGAAGAGCATTGTCTGTATTACCAATGAATGTTTGCCTCTGACCTCAAGATGTATGATAGAATGATGTAATGTTAATTCTGGTCTTGCATGATTTTCATCGTAGGAAGATAATGTTTCTTTTTTAAGTGAGCGTGGCAATGATGGACCTTCTTAATGCTCCTTTCAAGTAATAAATTTCTAACATTTCAATTTAAAAAAATACTGCTGTTTTTAGAGTGCAGATGTTTCTGTGTAGAACTGCTGAAAGCTAGAAAAAATTCAGGGACTCTCCTTTTGCCTAATTAAGTTATTTGCTAGAAGGGCCATTTTGGGGGCTCCCGTAGATGCACTGTTGAATTCTTGTTTTGAGAGACCACTTGAAATTTTTATTGCAGGAGAAAGATTTACAGAGGTTTTTTTCAGAGTGTGTCATGTCTTGGTACTGGTTTTGGTACTAGTTGGGGAAAATAGGTTGCCTGGGCATTTTCTCTTTTTGCTTTTTGAAACCACAGGCCAGATGTTACAACTGTTTCAACTTCGGTGTGTCAGGAAGTGGAGGAGCAAAACGGTAACTCCCCATCTCTTACTCAGAGAACAATAGCTGCAGTGCTTTGCCTTCCTTGTTCATTCTTCGTGGCTTTTCCTTGTACTATGTTTGGCCAAAATCCAATGAAGGATTTTACTGATGGACACTGAGTTTATAGTTGCGGTGGTTTTTTAAATCAATTCAGGTGAACTGTAAGTGGTCCAGTCTCTAATAGTTTGTGAATGAATAAAAGATAGTAATTTGGTTTACGTAGAGCACACAAAGGTATAAATGTCTCCACATACACACAATATCATAGAATTGTTTGTGTTGGAAGGGACCTGTAAAGGTCTAGTCCAACCCTCCTGCAACAAGCAGAGATGTCTCAGCTATACCTGTGGAGATGGTATTTCCCAGTTAGAGTTGTGCTTTCATCTCAGTGAGCCCGTATAAAAGCCCAGAAGTACTTTGAGCTTTACTGACCATTGTAATGGAATGACTTGCCTCTTTCCTCCTAGGAACAGTTCCAGGTGGAGAGCTGGCTTTTTTCTTAGGGCTTGGAGCAAGGGTTCTTTCCTTTTCCTTAAAAATGAGGTGGTAATTGTATGTGAGCAGGAGAGAGGAGATTTTGACAATATTGGGTGCATCACTTCTAAAAGGTGTTGTAAGGAGGTTTGCCCGGTTTTGATACTTAAAAACGGTGCTTGGTGAATCTGTCTCTGTTTGGTCACGCTAATGGCTATTGGTGGAAATGGTGAAATGTAGAGTGTTTATTCATGAGACTTGATGGAATCACTCATCTCTCTTGGGACCAAGTGAATTGGTGAATAAAGCCATCTCAATGACATGGGTTTTCACAGAAAGTTTTAGCCTCAGCTCTAGATCAGAATATGAAGCATGTGCTGCCTTTTAGTGGATTGCAAGAGTTTGTTCACACTAGAGGCTGCTTCAGTATGATAAAAAAAAAAAAACAACCTAGGAGGATTTTTCCTGCCTTGCAGCCCTGATCAATGTGAAGCATAGAAAGAATTCCTGGTCCAGGTGTTATAGCAGCAGTTGCTGTGTAGATAAATTGAGAGGAAGTTGATGAGGTTGTTTTCTCCCTTAAATACACAAATCCCACAGGAAGAATGAGTATATGAACCTCTTGGAATCACCTTGTTCCAAAACTGAAAATCCTTACAGGGTGGTTCCTTGTGTTAAAGAAACATCACACTAAAAACATCTGACTTACTGCCCAGCCTAAAAGAGGATGATAAGCTTTTGCATTTGTGTGAATTGCAACTTAAGAACTCAATAAGTATCCTTTTTTTAAAGAAAGTAAAACAACCATGTAATGTGCTGATGTTTTGAAAATTCTTTAAAGGTAGAAACTCAGCACTTCAGTGTTGATTCCAGCTCTGTCACTTAACAGCTGTTTGAAAGAGGAAAAGGCTAGACTTGACATTTTTTAAATGCATCATTAGTGATTGAGTTGTTCTACTTCTTTGAGTCTAGTAAAAAAAAAAAGGTAAACTAGAAATAAGCATTTGTTTACAAAACTGTCAGTAATAGGAAGCAACTCCCAGAACAGTGTTGTAATAATTGTTTTCTGTTACTTTTCACTTGAGGATTAATGATCTAGTAGCTGTGATTTTTTTCAAAACTTCCAGTTGGCCTTTGCCAGCTAAGTGAGAATACAGAATTTATAACTGATACAGACATAGTAATCACTCAAACTGATTAAGTCTGTATTCTAGTACCAAAATGCTAAATAATATAGTGAGTTTGGAGGAAGGTTTATAGGATTGACCTACATTTTGCTTTGAATTTGATCTTAATTTAAAAATTCAATAGTAATTGGATTTATATCATTGGGCGTATTGAAATTGCTCAGTTTGGGGAAATCTCATTGTAGGGAGAAACGCAAATACCACTCCTTTTGTCTTTTTTACTGACCTGTTTGTTTAATCTGGATTAAGATTTCAGGCTACAGCAGGCTGTGCTTCTCAAATAGATATTTTTAAAATTATTTATTTAGTTTGTTAAAATCCCTTTCTGTGCTTCCTTAGCCTAAAAGGAAGGAGAAGGTAAAAGCTATGAGGAACCTTCTTAAAAATACCTTTGCAATGTGTTTTAAAGTTATCGGTTTGTGTGTTGTGGTCGTGTGATCCTTGCTTTACTAAGTTAATGTTGATATTCACAGTGAAATACCCTGCTGTATAGGTGTAAACAAATGTAATAGCAGGTCTCTGAATATCTGACTGCTTCAGGAAAAGAAATGCCAGTAGCACGAGTTTGAATTGCAAGCCATATCCTGACAGCAAATGCTTCAGATACTGTTGATTATTTCCATGAAATTGGTAGTGAATTTACAGGCACTTCAGAGACTTTAGAAATACATATAGTACGCATGACTTGGCTTGACTTTCCAAATCTTTAAAACACACAGGTATGTAACAATTAGCACAGCTGAAACATGGCTTGAGTCTTTGAGTTGCATTTCTCTTTTTGAGAAATTTGTGACAGTGTTGTGTGTGATCACGTGCTTCTAATGCAGCAGTAGGTTTTGGAGAGTTACTGCCATTAAAAAGATAACACAAAAAATTACGGTAGTAAGAAAATGGGTATGTCAGACTTGTCTCCAGAGCTGAACTTGGCATGTACTGCGTATTTTCATACCTCAAATTGTTGAACTCCTAATTTTTGTAATAGAAACTGATCGTGTATGAGTATTAATTAATTTAATGTTCAGTACGTGGACTTTCATTTCGTCTGTTAAATTATGTTGGTATATTTAGTTTCTTTTACTCCTGGTGAATTCTGACTGTGCAGCCATGTAAATAAAACATGTCTTGATTTATGAGCATGAATAGACTATGTCTGGGATCTTGACTGTATTTAGGCATCAAACCATAAGCAAGCTAAGTAAATCTTTTCAGGTATGTTCATATTTGGCTTTGAAATAGGAATCCTTCATAATGGGATCCATCAGCATAAAATCACAGAAAATACTGTTTCCTTCAGATCAAACTTAAAAGGCCAAAAGAAACAGAAAAATAATTTTAAACTGCATATTTTACTTTCAACATTTTCTTCCAGCCCATTTGCTTACGTGGATCCCTTGCATTGTAACATGGCCTATTTGTACCTTGAACTACTCAAAGACTCCCTCAACGAGTATGCATATGCAGCAGAACTAGCTGGCTTGAACTATGATCTCCAAAATACCATCTATGGGATGTATGTAAGTACCCAAATCAAGGAAAAGCTTAGAGCCTTAAAACTACTTCCACTCATCAACATTTTTATATTGATTTGATGGAAGGACTTCTATTTAAAAAATAAAGGCTGTTAGTCCTTTTGATCTTGGTTATTAACCATCCTTTCTTTGATTTGAATTTTAAGTTGAATTTTGTTAAAAGTCTTCAACAGTCTTTCAGTTCATACTAAGCAAATTTTCGTCTTTATTTTTATATCATTTGTGAAATTAATTAGTTGTAAGATTTCTTCCTCCATTAAAAAAAAGGCAACCCTAATCCAAGCTTACCTATTTATTGGTCAGATATTTACCAATACTTTCTGACTGATGGGGTAAAAGACCCCTTTTCATGCTATTAAATAAACAGTATACTTCTGCTTTTCTGTTCAAGAACTACTGATCATGAGGCTGCATATACATACTCTTCAGTCATGTTTCTTCATCCATTACCTTGTCACTGCTTGAGGTATCAAAGCATTTCTTTTGTTTTTCTTTTTGTTAGTCGCTACATTTATGCTGATCCTCTCCATTGCAACATGACATACCTGTTTATCAGGTTATTGAAGGATGATTTAAAAGAGTATACATATGCAGCACGCCTCTCAGGTTTGGTCTATGGCATTGCATCAGGAATGAATGCAATACTTGTAAGTAAGAAAAAAACACAGGAGGAAATGAAACAGTTTGGGAGTTGCTGAGCTTGGAGAAAACATTTGACTTCTGCACTTCTAAATGAGATGGTTAATGGTTTTTTTTCCTTGCATATATCTCATGAATTAAAGGCAGTGCAAGACTGTATTTTAATCAGTACTGAGTGACCTGTTTAAGATTGCAGTGACTTGTGAACATGCGTGTAGTGCAATTGTTGCATTCTGGTTCACATTTTTACTTGCTTGCATGATAATCTGGAAAGTACTATTGCTGGTTTCTGTATAAAAAGATTAACTTTTCTGTTGAATGAATCCTCAACTTTACAGATTTTGCTATAATTCTCTAATTCTACTGTAGTGAGCTGTGGAAATGGATTGTGCATGTGTTCATTAGAATGCAATGCTGGATATTTATGCCTTTTTCTTTTGTTTTTATCACATATTTTATAATCTGTTATAAAGGGCTGGCAATACTTGATAAATACTGATATTATGATAAATGGTTATTTCTTACTCAGCTTCTCCTATGGGATTTATGATAAGAGATTTTAGTAGTCTCTCTTGAAGTTCTGTTCAAAGCTTTTGTTAACCACCCTTACATTCCCGAATGTCTTTTGAAATGTCCTGTAGAAGTGTTATTTTTCCAAAGCATTTTAGTAGAAGAATGTACTGTATATTGACTTTACATTTTCTATATGAGAGAGTGCTGCAATTTTATTTTTTTATCCAACACAAATCTAATTCCTGGTTGCATTCACTTGACTTACTGCAAACATGGTTTCAAAGCTTGCTGATGTTTCTATGATCAGGGTTAATTCCTTTTTAAAAAAAAGTGTCATTTTCTTCATTTTTAGTCAAAGTTATTATAAATATTGAGAACTTGTATTCTTTTCTGTAGTGTGAGAAGTTTCATAATTAATAAGTGTAACTGTATTATACTGATGCTTTGAGCATAGGCAGATGCTACTCTGAAAAGTCACCCATGGTGATTGTTGAACACTTAGGGTTCCTGTGCTGATTTAGGATACCAACCTTTGTCATAAATCCTTTTATGATAACTTTTTCTTCAAGTTCATTCAAGTTCAGCTATGTTTCAGCAACTACAGAACAAAAAATTCTTCCTTCTGAAAAGCAGAAATCCATCTGTATGTTGGTTTGTGTTCTAAAGTCAAGTTTTACTCTTAATTATTAAACTGCACAAATCCAATCAAATTCCTTTTTGATTGGATTTGTGCAGTTGGATTCCAGTTGATTCCAATCGATTCAACTTTGGTTCAAGATACCAAATTTTGAAGTTTTTCCCTGCAAAAATGACCTTTTAATGCCTTTTTTTTGCCAGAGAATTTTTCTGTAGCTTGATGAAATCATACAGTAATTTTAAAGTTTTATGTTATTTTTAAAATGAGCAAGTTTATTTCATTTATACTTTCAAAAATATGTATGATCAGATCAATGTATCATTACAATTGCAGAATAACTACCCTGATGTTTCAGCTCAGCAGCATCCTGGTTATAAAATGTGCTGCTGTTTACGGCACCCCTTTTTTGTAGTATTGCTTACTTCCACCTAAATATTCTTTGATCAACAACAGAGATAAGGGTGAAAGTGAATTGGAGAGAGTGTTTTAGAAGGCTGTGAATCTAGACTTCATTACTAAAGTGAGAAACGTAAATTAAAACCATTTCAGTACTCCAAGACTCAGCATTGTAATCATTAAAAATCTGTATTCTGAGTATAGTTTACTTACACCAACATGAAATTTCATTAATTCTGTGCATTTAGAACTCTTGTGCAAATATGCAATATTATATTTGTCAGTAACTTTTTGGTGGGTAAAGGGATTTAAGTTAAGAATTATTAAATGTTCAGTAATGGTGAATTTAGCGTAAGTATTGAAAATGTATTGCTCCTTGAATTATGCAAAACGTGGTTATGGTTTTATTCTTTTATCTTCCACATTTAAAGCAACTTATGCACTTTTTCCATAGCTCTCTGTAAAAGGTTATAATGACAAGCAGCATATCTTGCTCAAGAAGATCATTGAGAAAATGGCTACTTTTGAGATCGATGAAAAGCGATTTGAAATTATCAAGGAAGCGGTAAGCTGCATGAGAAATTCACATTTTGGAGTAATTGAAAGTTGAATGCATTGACTTGTTAGGAAGTCTGAGGGCTGACTATCCATGGAAATAGAGAGTGAAATTCTGCATTAGTGGGACTTCAGATGCTTTTTTCTTTTTTGTGGCTGTGAGTTCCTCAGAGTTGTGTATATAACATTCTTTGGTTAAAAATAACTGGTCCTGGAGTCTTTTCTTAGCTAGTCTTTCTTATGATGTGTCAAGGAAGCACAGCTTGCTTTGGTAGGAGTAGAAATCTAAGTAGGGGGATGGAGGGGCAAATCTTAACTTTATACTATTTTGCAATTTGGAAAGGTTTCAGTAGGACCTAGCCATAAAAGAAGTGGGAAATGGGTGAAAGGGGAAATGAAGTGTTGAAAAAGTTTGCAACATTTCTTTTCCCCAGATTTGTCTTGGCTCCTGTGCCAAGATACTTTGGTGCAAAGGTCACCACCTGGTTTAGTACATGTTGATTTCTAGAAGTTACATCAGATGGGGAGATTGCAGTTTTCTCCTCGTGTCTGCATTAAACAAGATAAGGGAGATACCAACTTCTGGCTTCTGTTTGGAGCAGATAAAAAGATATATCCTGAGCAGCCTGAGGCTCACTGTTGGTCACTCATGTGCCCTGCAATGAGTTACTTTTTTCCTATGCTGGAAATGCTTCCAGTTTGCCAAAACTATTAGTTTGTGCTTTCCAGTTTCTCCGTTAGAGGAAGAAGGTTTTGCTTATTTTGTAGAAGTGCAGCTGGACTAGAAAAGAGGGGTTTTTTGCAGAAGCTCTCTGGTTCTTCTCTCATACCTCCTTTATTCATGCAAAAAATGCAAAGAATTTTCCAGATGCTCCAGTTTTTGTCTGATCCAGTCAGCCAAAGGAGGCAACAGAGAGAAAAATTCATTTTCTATTAGCAGTATTTTCCCACCCCTGGTCAGTCATCACAGAATGCAGATTTCCTGGGTAGAGCAACTTGATCTAAGTCATTGTTTAACTGCAATAGTTTAATTTCTAGACATTAATTTTATGGACAAGTTTGATTTCATGCTCATTTCAACCATCTTAATGGTTTTTGCTGAATCCAAAGGCTCAGAAGCCCACATTATTACTAAGGTCATTTAACACAATTTTTTAACCGTTCAAACAAGCAAGAGAATGTTCTCAATATCTGAATTGTATCTTTTTGATGCAAAGTTGAGAGTGCAGTGTTAATATTTTATGTTCAGAACTCTTATTTCTAAATTTCTAATTTGAACCTAATGTTTTGGTTTAGTACATGAGATCACTTAACAACTTCAGGGCTGAACAGCCTCACCAGCATGCAATGTATTATCTCCGACTCCTGATGACAGAAGTTGCTTGGACCAAAGATGAATTAAAAGAAGCTCTAGATGGTAATGTTCTGCCACTTTGTTGTTTCTTTTCTTATGTTACTTAACTATTGAGGATACTTGTTTTGACCTCTGCTCACTATTCAAGTGAACCCCCTGCAGTGCCAGACCTGAGCTGATGCTGGTCTTGCTGCACTTGCCCTCCAGTTTCAGAGAAGTAGAGTAGGTCATGGAAAAGGTCTCAAATGGCAAAACTTGCAGGTAAAAGTTCAGGCAAAACTTGACCAACTTTTTGGGTATGAACCTGGATATGGTGAATCCAATACTTAGTCAACGTTGGTAAAATCATTTGGCTCTAGTTGGCATCTTACAGGCACATTGGAGTGTATCTGCACAGTACTTCCCAATGTGCAAACTGTTTTGTTTTTTCTGTTATTGGGGAATCCTAGCTTATGTTTCTGTAGGTAATAAAGAACCGTAGCTAATAAAGAAAAAATACGTACTTTCTGTAGATAATGACAACAATGATGAAGAATAAAGAGTATTGTGGCTCTAAACAAAGAGTAGGCACCCCAGTATATTTGAAGGAAGAAGAAGTTTCAAATTAAGAGATTTAATTGATGTTTCAAGTCCAGCTGGAGTGGGATTCTGAGCAACCAGCCTAGTGGAAGGTGTCCGTGCCCATGGCAGGGATGTCAGAACTAGACGATCTTTAAGGTCCCTCTCAACCCAAGCCATTCTGTGGTGATTCTATGTTTGTAGTAATAGCTGAAGAACTTTTCCCTACCTGCATTTTACTGTGTTGTATTAAAAGGCTGTTCCTGGGACAGTTTGCAAAATGTCTTGTAATATCTTCTTGGAATACACCAAGACATTATTTTCAAGAATACCTGGCTTTTGTATTTATTATTATATTGATTTGATTCAGAACACGTATCCATAAACACCCCATGCATTCAACCATCCTTTCTCTTATTCCATTGATTCTATGTGTTAAACTATACTTTGCAGTACATATGAAAACTGCTTTGCAAGGGTGGGCTGGATAGAATGTGTATGTGTTGTGCATGTGTCCTCTAGAATATATTGCCAAAGTACTTTTCTTGTGTCTTGTTTGTTGCAAAGTTAATATTAAAACACTACATTTGAGTTGAGGTTCTTTTTTTAGTCTGGATGGTAAATGCACAGTGTGCTTCTTGAGCATTATAAACTACATGTTGCTTGTTTAGTTAATAACTAAGGCTTTTCCTTGGAACACCACCTGAATAATTGCAACTGTTTTCTCTGGAGAATGAGTGTTTGTTCAGCATGATTGGAAAGGCAGCTTCTTTTTTTTTTTTTTTTGAATCTGGGTCAAGACAGCATGTGAATTCTAAGTGAAATAAACTATATGATGAGTGCTGCTGTTTAGACCTGGAAGCATTCCAATGTTGCATTTTTAAGGAGAGATTCACTTCTTCATAATGACAAATTTCTCCTCCTGAGAAATGCGCTGTATCTAATGATGACTTAGGCTTAGGTCCTTCATAATTTAAAAATGCATTTGAGTGATTTAACTGTCTAAATATCTATTGTAGATGTCACTCTTCCCCGTCTCAAGGCCTTCATAGCACAGCTGTTGTCACGGTTACACATCGAAGCTCTTCTCCATGGCAATATAACAAAACAGGTTGGTGTGATACTTTCTTAATAAAACAATTTTTATTTAAAAGCAGCATAAAAATGGAACACTAGTTTAATCTTTGCAGATCTTAAAGCAGTTTTGCCAAATGTGATTTCATAATTTAACTTTGTACTTTTTTATCTTTATGGGAGTATGAGAGTGTCATTTTTTCCACTTTAGATTTGTTAAGCTGAGTGCTGCCTCTATATTGCTCTTGGAAATTTAATAAAAACAACTTAGGATCTAAGTATTTGAAAGTCTGCTGCATGTCATTACTATGATCAAGCTGCAAAAGGAATGGTGTTCTGCAGATCTTGCTTTTTTCCATTAAAAACTTTCAGAATAACTAGCAAAGATTTAAGAATCCAGTATCCTTCCAAATTAAGTAGTTTGCACATAGCTATACAGGAATGGTGGACCATAAAAAAGTCAAGTGTCATCTCTCAGTTAGGGAAGTAAAACTCAGAAAACATTTGCTTCGTCTTCCATTAAGATAGTAACAGTTTGTATTTGCATATGAAATCTTAATACTTGATATACATACCAATACAAAATGTAGTACTTTTCTTGTATGTTTTTGCAGTCTTTTTTCATAAAGCTTGTTTACAGTATTTTGTGTTGCAACAGCTCTGGGATAGTTTACTAGCAGGAGCTGTTATAAACACTGCTAGTGACTGCTGAATGTATGGAGAAGAAAATTAACTAGTACAGAGGGGAAAAATAAGAGAGGAAGGAGCTAATAGCATGGAGAGACAAATTTTTTCAAGAATGTCTCTAAAGTACTTGTTAAAAAATTTTGTAGAGTATTCTTGCAGAGAAATTTAAAAATAATCTCTTTTTCCTTCTTTTGTGTTTGTTTATGAAGGTCAGTTCCTTCTAGAAATAGGACTGAATGTCCAGATGTTTTAGATTTCCATGATGATGCAGTTATATCAGAGAAGTGTATTCTTTACTTGGCATAGTGGGTGGCTATTGAAAGTCCTACAGCTAAAGAGCTGGGAATGATGTCCTGGTACACCCATAACTGTGTAGTGTTTGGGAATCATCTGCAAACCTGAAGAGATGCAAGTAGGAAAAGTTGTCTGTCCTTCAGTACCCATGATGTGATAATCACTGACAAATCTCAGCAATTTTAACCTGGACCTAAGATTTTTTTCCAACTAAAATTAAACCAAAATCTACATTGTCTTGTGACACCTTTTAATAATGAAAAAAAATTTTGGTGAATCTGGACTTGAAAAATTGGATTTATCTAGCTGCATGAAATTCATATTTTTTTCTTTGATTTCATTCTGATACTTGCTTTTTCTTTGGCAATTTCTTAATTTGCTGCAAGTGAATGAAAGTAAAGTAATCCTGTTCAGAGCATCTGTCTGAGCAGTCTTGTCAATATTTTAATATGGTGACTTGATTGAAAGAATATGTAGTATTTTTCTCTAACTTTTTAAACTGTGGTTTTTAGACCTCAATCTTTTTGTCTTTGATACTGTGAGGGGGTTTTGGCGGTGTTGGTAGGGTGTATGTTTATTAAGTTTTCAAACATTTTGCATGTTTCTGATAAAATCACTTGTGTGAGTTTATGGCAATGCAGAGAGAGAGATTTTAGCTTTCAGCCAAAACTATTTTGTAGCAAGTTACTGTAATTTTCAGTGTGCAGGCTACAAGAACACGTAACCCTTAAGAGGTGAAGCTGTTGAAGTTAAATCCTTGAATGAAACTAACGACTTTTAATTTTTTTCACTATTAATATATTTTTTTAATTATTACTGTAATCCATCTAATAAAAGAAAGTATTTGTGCAATGAGTCTTAAGACCACCAACACGTCAATGAAATGCATCCATGACTGTAACCATTTGTTTTCTGAAAATTTTTATCTATTGAAATGCCATTTGCTTTGCAAACATACATTTAAGATATCTCATTTTCAAACTTTGAAAGATGACCACATGAAGTGGTGGAGGGAAGGTGGGGAAAAAAAAAAAGGCAGCCCATTGAGCTTTAATTTCAGAAGCACTGAGCACTGGGGAGAAGTAGAAGTAGTTAAACATGTAGACAATTCAAACATAAAGAAGACACAAACTTTTGCCCTCCACACTCCCACTTTCTCTCATCTACTGAACTTCTACTGTATTTGTATTGAATTACAATATTCCTTCTTTCTATTCCTGATTTTTTTTTCTTTTCTCTCACAGCACCATCAGTAATTGGAAAGTCTTACCTTGCTGTTCAATACAGAATAACTAATGATTATTAAAAATCATCTTTGTTTTCTTTTCCAGGCTGCATTAGGAATTATGCAGATGGTTGAGGACACTCTCATTGAGCATGCTCATACAAAGCCACTCCTTCCCAGTCAGCTAGTGAGATACAGAGAAGTGCAACTTCCTGACAGTAAGTTAAATGATTTATTTACAATATTTAAGGCACATTAAATTGAGATTCTCCTTGCTAACAAAATTTTAAAATGCATATTAATGTGTTGCTAGGAGTGTGTTTTGAAGCCAAACTTACTCCAAGTTATTTTAAGCTTCAGAAATATAGTTAGGGCGTGGTTTTACTAATAAAATTATGAACTAATACATGATCTTTCTAGGCTACTTGACAATTAATTTGATTTCATTTTTAATTTGTGTATGTAAATGGGACTTCTAGGGATGACTTGGATGATCTTTTAGCTGACTGCCAGTCCAAAGCCCTTCTATGATCATATGATTCTGCAATTCAGTTCTAAGTGACTTGTTATAATTTTTGGAAATAAGAGCCCTGTCCCACTCTCTCCTACACATAGTGTATACATTTGAATAAACACCATTCTTTGAGCATTTCTGAGTATTAATTTACCATCAAGTTAAGAATTGCCCATAATGACTCTTTGGAAAAATGAAAAGTTCTTACACAAATAACTTTTTTTTTCTTACACAAATTCTTTTGGTCCGGTAGTGCTTGTATGCTTTTACTTCCATGGTGAAAAAAGTGGTTTTTTATAAGAAGGAGGTTCAAGGTATTGCTGCAAGTGATGACGTATGTAGCTGTACAGACAAGATAAATTACCCATAGTTGTTTGTCTGTGGAAGCTACCATGTACAAAAGAAGCTGTTGGTATTAAATGCTGAGTTATTTTTAATGTTCATAATAGTTTCTGGCAGATTGTCTTTAGAAACTGTTTACACAGTAGAGGCAATGCAGAATTTCACTGCTGTTCCAAAAATACTTGCTTCAAGAGAAGCAGCCAGCTCCAGTTTACTTGCTGATATTTCCAAGTGCTGACATTGTGATGTTAAAATAATACAGTCTTTTCTTGTCTCATGAAAAGTATGCTCTTAGTGGAAATTCTGCCTTTACAGTCCTCAACCATTTATTGTCATTCCATTCCACAAATGGAATGGACCAGTATCTTTTTAATTGTGGACAATAAGAACGTACACTTTTATGAGCTTCAATGTTTTAACTTTGTCTTTTAGGAGGTTGGTTTGTGTATCAACAGAGAAATGAAGTTCATAACAACTGTGGCATTGAAATATATTACCAGACAGACATGCAGAGCACTTCTGAGAATATGTTTTTGGAGCTCTTTTGCCAGATTATCTCAGAACCGTGCTTCAATACTCTGCGCACCCAGGAGCAGTTAGGTGAGTTCTCCGGAGCAGTCGCGTGTCTGTGTACACACGAGCTGTCACAGTCACGCGCTCACACGAGACCTGAGGAGGTGTTCTCTCCCTGCTTAGTGAATGCCATTTAAAGGGCACTTGGTAGATGTAAATCGTCTTAACTGCTGATGACTCAAAGAAATTTTACTGTGCACAGAGTCTAAAATAAGAGCAAGCAGGCATGATTTTTAAGATGTCTGAAATACCTGAAATCAACTCCGACTAAAAAAAGTGCAATCACTGTACAGAAAACTTCGTATTAGAATTTACCGAAAGGAGATTGGATCAGTTCCCTAAATTTCTAGATCTTCTTAAAGAACCAGAAGTAGTTTGATTGTTTCTGCTTGTGATCCTACTTCTAGGTGCACTTCATGATTCCTAGAATCACAGAATCATTGATGTTGGAAAAGACCTCTAAGATCACTGAGTCCAACTGTTAAATTATAAGTCCTATTTTAGGAATACTGCTGTGTGGGTAATGGTAAGCTACCATGTTGGTGAAGACCTAAATACATTTCAGGCTTTTTAAGACTATAGCTGTTCACTAATAAGTACAAATAATTGTTACCTGAACCAGTAAGCCTGAGAACTGGTGAGGTATTCCAAACAGAGTAAGAAGGAGAGGCAGGGACTTTGCATGACAGCTCACATGATTGAAATACTGGTGAGGAGGAGTACAGGTTTCCTGAAGGTGAGAAGCAGACAAATACTTCAGTGTGATAACTGCCATGGATGTCAGGCAAGATTAGGCTTTACATGAGCAACTAGCAGAACCAGCCATACAATATTTATCATAGGAACTTCAACTATTTATATACCTTCTGAAAATAGGATAGAACCCAGGGTATTTAACAGGTTTTTGAAGTGTGCTGGTGGCCAGTTTTGTATAGAAGTTGGAAGTAACAGCTAAAGAGAGCAGGGGGGGAACTGAGGAAGAACTGGTTTAGTCCAGCACTTCATAATTGCTCATAATAGAGTTCATGAGACTTAGGAGGGGAGACAGTAGAAATACCATCAAAATCCAGTAAACTTCGTGGAATTGCTAGTAAGATTTCTGAGAAATCTTAGGGAAAAAGAAGTTCAAGAATTAGCAGTTTGCTAAAGAGTACAATTAGTAACAAGGATTCTTTCAATAAAAGCTTAAGCAGTATGAGAAAGTGGAGGAGAAAAGTTGGCAGTGATGGAAAAAAAAAATCAAAGTGTTGAAATCATTAAAATCAAAATGTTCAAATCATCAGAAAATTTGGGATGGCTTAGTTAGTTTGCACTAAAAATGTCAGCTGTGGCCAGATGACTTCCCAGATAAACACTGGTGATCAAAGTCTGTGTTTTACCTTTGAACAGGAAAATAACAGATTAATCAGATTAAATTAGAAGCTTTAAAAAAGTTCAAAGTGTGATGAACTCTGCATTCTATTCCAAAGGATGAAGTTAGGAAATCTTGGAATTAGAAGTCTTATAGTGGAAAATTTGTGGATGATAAATGGGGTATTGGAAAGATAGACACAGCTAAATGGTACATGTTTCCTTAAAAAAAAAGAAAGAGAAAAAAGCAGGGAAACTATAGATCAGTCCGTTTAATTCTAAGTCCAGGAAAATGTGGAATAAACTTTCAAGCTAGTTCTAAATTCATAGAAGGTTACTGAGACACTGTTACTGAAGTACCTAGGTGGAAGTGCTACACATTTGGGTGCAGGACTTTGGAAGGTCATGACTGGAGAATAGAGAGTAGTTCATTTGGAAAACAGTGTTCTACAGAGCTCTACTGTGATCCAGTGGTACATGGTATATTCATTAAAATTCTGGATGATAGAAGAGCGAGGATACTCACTGAATCTTCAGATAATACTAATTTGGGAGAGGCTGCAAGTGTGTGGGAAGATAGAGTTAGAATTTAAAATTAGTTTGACATTTTGGAAACATGACTTGAATGAAGATAAGATGCAATTTGTTAGGAACAGTTTGGCAGGAACAACCGATGGCACAGATACAAGCTAGGAAGCAACTGGCTAAGTAGCAGTTTTGTAGAAAACTCTGCAGGGTACAGTGGATCAAAAGTAGGACATAAATCAGCAGTGTCATGCTGCTGTGTAAAGTGCTGGGATATGTAAATGGAAGCGTTCAAGATGCACTCATACTCCTAAATCGTTCAGATAAGAACTCTGAAATACTGTAAACAGGTTTGACATGAGCATCAGGAAACGATAAGAAAACTATAAAACAACATTTAAGACTGAAATGTGATAGATTTGCTATTAAAAGGGTGGAGGAATACTGCAGAAAGGATTAGTTGTTCAGATTAGCAAATCCTGCAACAAAAAGGAAGGGAATAATACTTTAACGGATAAAGTGGGAAGTAGTGGTCTTACATTGCAACAAAGAGAATTCAGGTTAGATGTTATGGAAAAACAGTAAGTTTCTAATGTTGAATCTAATGAAGCAGTAGAGTACAGCTTCATTTCTGGTATCCTGATCCTGATGACAGAATTGCTTTTGTGTCTGCCTCATCTCCTCCTTGCCCCTCTCCTGTACTGATCTTGACCTCAGTGAAATAAAGATGTTCTAAAAAAAATACAGTGACACATTTTGAAAACCTGCATTATTTTATTTATAATACAGAATTAAGTTAGCATAGCATTGCATTCTTGTCAAACATGTCACATTTGGTAAATGCAGTGCTGTGACAAGGGATTTCTTCTAATTTGTGGCTGCTCTTGTTTTGCCAAGGTTACATTGTGTTCAGTGGTCCACGTCGGGCAAATGGCATCCAAGGACTGCGATTTATTATCCAATCTGAAAAGCCACCACACTATTTAGAGAGCAGAGTTGAAGCATTCTTAAAAACTATGGAGAAGTGCATAGAAGACATGACAGAAGAGGCCTTCCAAAAACACATCCAAGCTTTAGCAATTCGTCGTCTAGACAAACCAAAGAAGCTGTCTGCAGAATGTGCTAAATACTGGGGAGAAATAATTTCCCAGCAGTATAACTTTGACAGAGGTAAGACAAATGGTAATTCCTTTAAAACTGAATGCTCTAGTTTGGCTACATTTGTGACTGTTGAGTGTCATATTCATTTGGGAACAACATAAACTTTTACATTGCTATGCATAATTTACTATCTATTTCTCTGAGGTGCATTCAGATATACACTGACTTTCCTGACAGTACACACATTCATATGAACCCTATTACTCTTCCCATTGTGCAGCTGTTTTGAGGGAGTGCTGGCAGAAGCAACAGCAGATATCTTAACTAACATGCAATCTGTCTCATCTTAGAGTGAATTTGAAGAAACACTGATTTTTTTTTTCCATCTATGATGCTTTGAAAGTTATAGGTTTACAGGAGACCAAATAAGATCCAGCTTCTAGTATTATTACTGAAAATGGACAGACAGTTATTTACTGTGTGGTCCTACATGATATTTAAGTTGTATTTTTTTTTAAATACTTTTCAAATGTATTTTAAGTTTTTTTTAAAAAATACTAACATACATTAGTAATACAGTTAGATATATTAGTAATACATTCGTTAGATACATTAGTAATTCAGTTTCTAACATTAAAAAAAAATCAGTTTAGGTACAGATCAGCTTTTCCTGATTTTCATGTCTCGACTCTTATTCACAGCTGTAATTTTCTGTCTTCATGCATAATATGCTTCCTCCATAAAACTCACTCCGTAGTCCGTGACTTCTCTTCTGCTTTACGGGCACTGTATTGGCTTTCCATGATAGCAAATACAGTCTTTTTGCTTTACGATGACTCACTGAGCTGTTTAATAATGAACAGTTTTGACTTGTCATCTAGCTTGGTCTGGAGAGAATGAGAGCTACTGACAAGGTTTCATGTCTGAGCATAAGAAGGGGCATGGAAATTTTTCACTTCGAGTACTTTTTTTTGTGTCTGATGAAATAGTCTGATTTTTCTCTGCCTGAAGTGTTTCTGTTTATACCATAGTTGGATCACTGTTATCTCTCTGGAATTTCTTACTGCGAAGTATAGCCATATTTTTCATATCTCAATCCCACATATTATTTCCCTTGACTTTTATACCTTTAATTCCCCTCTCCCCTCTAGTAATTTTATATCATTAATGATTATAATATTACTAGAATTGTCAAAATTGGAAATTCATATTCCAGCCTTAAGAAGTGGAAGGATTTTTTATGTTTTTACATTTCTATTATTACTACTTTTACTGTTTTCTCCCAAATCTTACCTAGTTTTCCAAACTGTATTGTTGACTTTATTTCCTCCATATAGAACTTCATATTACTTACAGCCTGCCTTACAGACTTGTAAGCTGCCTGTTCTCTTGCACATATTTCTTCCTTGATCTTTTGCTAATCCTAAGAAAAGCAAGCACGCCTACAACAAGAAATCCTTCTGCTTAAGCAGCAATGATATTAGGTGATTAGTCCATGACAGTTTAATTAATATGAAGGAATGTAGCAACTGAGACACGTTGTCCGCAGATACCTTAAAGGTGTGACTACTTCTTAAGGGGTGTGTAGGCACATTTCTTTAAAAGTATGTCCTACCATCCTGTTTCTTAACTGTGAATAAAAGCCATCTATAACCAGTCTGCATTAGAAATATGCAACTGATAGGAAGATAATATACAAGAGTAGGCATATCTATTTTAGCTACTGAATATCCTACAGTGCAATCAGTATTCTTCAATCGTGCATTTTTTAGTAAGTCCAATCAAATAGACTTACTGAAGTACAATTTTCTGCCAAGATTCTACTGACACTTTTAGTGAAGCAAGTATTAACTTGAAAGATAACAATGAAAAGCTTATCATTTGCAGTCAATTTCATCTGAATTTGAAAGAAATATACTTTGTATAAGCAGTGTGCTAATAACCAGCTGTGATCTGCAGACTCACTCTAATTTGTACTATTGTTGTGCAGATAACATTGAAGTGGCTTATCTAAAGACCCTGACCAAGGATGACATTATACAGTTCTACAAGGTAAGTTAGTCATGTAGCTAAAATGTTACTTAGAATGAGATGGAAGTGCAACTGAATCTTCTTTGTGTATGCTATGAAGGGGTATACTGACACCTGTTTTAGGCAGATGATAAAATCGATGCAGATACCTTTTATTTCCTGAATATTACTTAGTTTAATAGCAACTGTAAAAATTGTACAGAATGATAGGGTTTTGGTGTGTTTTTTTTCTTGCCAGCGCTTACTCTACTTACTTCATTTGTCCTTTCTTTATGGGCATAAAATGTGCTGCTCTATGACCAAGCCTGGCCAAAATGGCACATTTGTTCTTTTATCTTTTTCTTCAACCAATCAGTGATTCAGCTTATTTTATGGGCATGAATTGTGAATGAAACAGATATTTTTAAAGCTCTGTTCACTGTAAATCAGTGGTGTTTTTTCTTTCTCTAATGGTTAGGCAGAGCAAAGGAACAGCATAAAGATGCAGTAATTGTACATTTTAACTTGGATGGATATCTAATATAAGCGATCAAAATGTGTCCCTGTCACCCCCCACCAGTATAAAAAAAATTGGGCATCATTCTTCCTGTTCTGTAATGTGTAATAGATGATGGTATTTCACTATATTGCAAAGTGCTCATGGAGTTTTATTACTTATGGAGCAGCTGGTTGGTAGCTCAGGGAGTTCTTTGGAAAATAAAATTGACTTAATGTCTTCAGAATTTATTATTGGATGGAAAAATTTCTGCCCATGAAGAAGCATGGGCCTGTGTGTGTCTGTGTTCTTTTTTTCCTCTCTTGGGCAGAGGGGGTTGTTTACTTCAAATTTTTTTAATAGTATGATAGCATGGGTGAAGATATGCAGCAACTGCAAAGTTAGTAGATGGAATTTCAGTACCTGTTGTTTAATAAATGATAATTTGAACAAGTATGCATATTCTGGATTTGTAGGAATCTATACTATTTCACTTACACCAATGCTCAATACATGATTATCCAGAATTCCAGAGCAGAAATAACAGGCTAGATTGGTGAGCTAGTCTAGCTGAATTTAATGGTTGTGTTCAGGGTGATGTGCTTCCAGAAGGCTGCTAGGGACAGAAAATTCTGCAGCGATTTTAGGTTGTATTCTTGATACTGTGATAGTTAATGGCTGAATTTCTGTTACTTACAGTTTTTCTGACTTCCAAGCAGTATATGAATTGCTTAACTTGATTGTAAAATAATTCAAGAGTACTGTATGGATGACTCTTAATAATATTTGAAGGCACATCTCAAAATTCATCCCTCATTTCAAGGCTTAAATTAAAATTTAAATGCTCTTGTTCTTTTTACTATTTTATATGTCTAAGGGATACTTCCTACACATGAAGGACTTGATGTTTTTTACTGTAGGTGCTGTTGGCAATAGATGCTCCCAGAAGGCACAAGGTATCAGTACATGTCCTTGCAAGGGAAATGGATTCCTGTAAGTATTGTGCTGAATATAGTAATTAATCAATTCCTGTTCCAGCAAGTCACAGTTACAGATAGCCATATTACATCATGCAAATACACTGTAAGAAAAACTCAGCTTTGGGGATGACATACCTTTCAGAGGAAGAAGGTGGGGGTTTTTCTAGGTTTACTTCACATAGATGCTTCAAATTTTTTGTTAATTTTTTTTAGAGAAGTTTTTCAGCCAGTCTGAAGTATATTGATAATAAAACAATATATCCTAAAATAGCACTTCTGTTTTCAACAAGGTGTTTTAAAACAAACATAAAACTTTGTAATAGTCCTACAGGGGAAAAAAAACCCCAACCAACCCAAAATTAGGATTTGCAGTTATCAGTCCAGTGTGGGGTTTTTTTTGCCTGAGAAGCATTGAATGTCCCCAGTAGTATTCAAGCACCCTCAGACAAAACCCAAAACTTCTGGGAATGTCAAACATTTTATTTAAATTTAAGAAAGTCAACTTTTATTTAGATTTTATTTTGAAGTAATATAGATCAGTTGCGCATTCTGACTGTATTGTTCCATTTTAGAATGCAATAAGGAAAAGGCTAGAAGTGTTAATATGAGTAAACTTAGAGGAGAAACTTCTAAGGTTTTGTTTGCAATTCTTCCACCATTTTATACTGGACTTAAATTCCAACATGCATCTGTTTGCAAAATCAAAAATATTAAAGACTTGTCTGTAGTAGAGAGAGAAGCAGATACTGCGTGCGTGTCATGAAACTCTTCTGCCTCTGAAGGATCAACTTTCATGGTAGTGTAGAAATTGTAGCTTTGCAGCTGAGTAAGGAAGACTTGCTTCAAAGCATCTTTCCAGTTTTCATGACTAGCAATTGCTAAATAGAAATAATTCTAAAACTTCTCCTATCTAGAAAAAAACTTTTTAAAGTGTAGTAACTGTATTGCCAGATTAATTATTATTTGCTTGGAATGGTATCTTCCCAAGACGAGGATGAGCTTCCGAGACAACCTAACAAGTGGTTACTTACAGAATTATAACAAGTCCTAAAACAACTCCCCAGTCCTAAATCTTTTAATCTGGCATTTGGCCTCTCTTACGCCATGAAAAAAATTGAGATTAGAAATGCAAAAAGAAGTTTTGGAGTAATTGGAGTAGGACGTGTATGGAGACAGGCAGGGAGTACTTGGGGTTGCTGTCCAGATTTGTGGTACCTGGAGTAACCTCTACACTTCTGTAGGCATTTCCTTATCAAATGATGTGCTGTTCTTGCACTGCTCTTGAGTGTACCACTGGCATTTGCTACTGTTCTCATAATTTGTACTGAGAAGCAGTTTCAAGTATTCATTGATCAACATAGCAATTTCTATTTCTACATTCTCTTTATGTGTAAGTAAAATGAATAAAAGCCACTGCCTCAGCTCATGTTTTCAAATAAAATAATGGACAGCCATGGTATATAAAAGCAAAATGTTTAGAAAACCTTATTTAGTGATACTTTAAAATTAAAAACCTGTGCTTTATTTAGATGCCTGTCTTATAAGAGAAAACAATTAATTATGTAAAAGATACTCATTAAATTATGGTCCCAGATTAATTTTGCTGATGTTAAATAGGCCCTGTTGTTGGAGAATTTCCATGCCAAAATGATGTGAACCTGGCACCAGCACCACCACTACCACAGGTAAAAAGAAACAACACACAAAAAAATCCTAGCCTGCATTCTTAATCTAGAGGTTTAGTATTATTAAACACGAGTTTATAGGGAGAAACAGACTTCTGGAAATTCCTGCTGTCATGGGGTTGATGTTTTAGCTCTTTCCTACATGCATTTTTGTCCTCACTAACAACAGTGATTTTTCCTGATTTTTCCTTTTATCAATTTGTCCAGTTACCTCTGTTCCTTTCAGCCCTCTGAAGTGAAAGCTAATAGTAATAAACTGCACTGAGTATCTGCACTATGGAGTGAATACAGATGATTAGTGTCTGAAAATACTGATCGTATATGATCAGATAAATCAGGTGTCGAGAGAGATGCATATGCAGCAACAAATTTATAATCTTTGTTTAAAAAACCCAAACAACCCACCAACCCCAAAGCAACAACAAAACCAACTACTTGGTCATTGTCTTAAAGCCTAAAATATTAATGCACATTCCTGTCAATGTGTAACTTGTGGAGGAAAACAATTCGGCAAATTCTGTTCCTACAAGTATTACAGATTTCACTGGGTTAGATGGGACAGCACTGGGCCTTTACTGGGCCTTTAGTGAATTTTCTTGAAGGATGGCAGTGTTTGTCCCAGTAGGTGATTAACTTTTCACAGTGTGGTAGATCTGTCTTCATCAGGTGAAATAATTGCCATGGGTAGAAATTTCTGTATGAATGGTATGGGGACATATTAGCTATTATGACTGAAATATTAGAAACTTACTTTGTTAGTACATCTAAAAATAATAGAGCACAGAATAGCTATTGTGGTTATGATCTTACTCTGATGTTCAAAGGACAGGTGGGGTGGTCTGAAGCAGAACTTGTAAATGAAATTATCAGCGCTGCATTATTGGAGATCCTGACATTATTAGCAATGCAGTTACTGCATTATAGCTGTTTGAAATGACATAAATATGAAACCGGTTATTCTGTAAGAAATAATGTTGTATTTTGGAGGTTCCTGTAATAATGAAGCATGAATCACTAATTGAATCACTAATTTCTTGTAGAAAAGAGCAAGACAGGTATGTTTCTTTGTAGCTGTAGCAACAGTTAAAATGGAAAGCAAGGAATTGGTCATTTTTCTGATTGAAGATACTGAGCAGACTTTTTCTTGCATGCACTTCTTTGCAGCCAAGTGTGATTGAAAATATGACAGAATTCAAGCGCAGTCTGCCGCTCTTCCCACTGGTGAAACCACATATCAATTTCATGGCTGCAAAACTGTGAAGAACCCCAATGGATGAAGAAATGCAAATGATCAGTACTGACATGGTTTCAGGGGACTTTGTGATGAACAAAATTATTAAAGATCATTGGGATAAATGGTTCTGTTCATTATGAAAGTCCCTAATTCCTTCTTGGTTCTTTTGACATTAGCTGTGTGTTAGGGATAGAGAGTATATAAAAATCAGTTGTGGTCATGTGTCATTTATATTACAGACAACCTGTTAAAAACCAAAATCAACTGAAACAGTAATAATAGAAAACTTGTAGATGCAGTATATTTTTAAAATAATATATCCCTTCAGATTTTCATTTTGATGAAATAACCCTCCAGAGCAAACAAAGTTGCTTGAAATGTGCTTGTTACTCCTGAAAAACACTGTTTAGTATCCCAATAATTATCTTATTGGGAGTTGGAGGGGGTGAGAGAAGTAAGTCCTTTTTGGGATGGGGTCAACAATTTTTCTTAAAAATAGAGACTTTCACATTTTTTTTGAAGTGACGTGTTGAATGATACTTTTTTAATTGATGCTTAATGCAACCAACATATTTTCTATTTAAGTTTTATGAAGACCAGTGGGGCTGAAAAAAAGGAAATTTGACAACACAGTAATAGGTGAGAGAATTGTCTTAAGGAGAATAATTGAAGATAAGGGCATGATTTTAATCTTTCTATACAAATTTGGGGACATTTTATATTAAAACTAGTAAAATGCTGGAAACACTTTATTAGTGCATCTTATCTTTGTTACCAAAAGTGTTGTCCCAGTCTCTTGATACTGTCAACATCCTGTTCAGTTTTTCAGCATTACTGTGAACTGTCCATGTGGTATATCAAATACTTTATTTGGTGTCATTTTTTGTTTTCAGTTGCATATGTACTGACGGAGAACACAGTCCCTTTTGCCTCACTTGTTATGGTTGGTCTCAGTCCAGCAAAGCACTCACTAGTGCAAATAACTTTAAACACACACTAGTTCTTTACTCAAGAACAGGTGCATGTCAAATAGGGGCTCTCAGAATCAGAGACGTCATTGTTTTGATACATGTATGGGTCCTTCTTGTCCTTCAGGAAGGTGTTTGGGACAGTGCAGTGCTGGGGTAGCAGTGCTACAGCACAGCCTGTGCTTCAGGTTACATCACAAAGGGTTTGCTCCTACTTCTTGGAAGAAGGCTGTGCAGAACTTAGAAGGATCAAGAACTATGCTGAAATAATGTTTATACATATAGATATTCCATAGTGTAGTAAAATGTTAAAACAATATATATGGTGTCTCATCTTCACCAACTTTGCTGACTTCTGCAGTGCTTGGGACAGCACCCACATAGGAAAAGGTAAGGAGCATTAAATTCTCCTACCTCTGGGGTGCATAAAAGAGATGGCACTTAGGAGAGAGTATGTAAAGCACTGAAGATACAAAATTGGCTCATCAGAGGTGTTAGTGAGAATTTGCTTCTTACTAGAAGAACCTGAAAATAATGCCCTGATGTGACAGGCATGTGTGTCAAATACCAGAATCCTGGTGTAGTCAATAGGGCTGTTCTGTGATTGAATTAATGTTGGTTCCTACATTGGCTCTGAAGCCAAATTAAATGAATGCTTGACAGGGCAAGGGCCTTAAGTTGGGTTTATCTGAGAGTTTCGTCTAACTGAATAAATACAGTGCATTTAAAATTGTTTTAAAGGTTAAATGGTACGTGTTTCAATATCTTTTTAATAAATTTGATGAGAGTTTGTGATGTAACCTGTTGCCAGGGAAGACCACTAGCAGTTTTTTTAGCCTGATGAGGAGGAAAAAATAAATACAGTCTAAACAAAACCAGTCAAGATGTCTTTGTTCACATTTTTCATGGAACCTTCACATGAGGCTTTTTGCCCTCTTGCATTTCACTTTTGTTTATAGTTTTCCTTTAGTAAAAGTATTTGTATTATATATAGTAAAAGTTTTGACAACATATTATAAAAATATATTTTTTGGGATTTAGTATTTAAACATACCACTCTTATGGTAAATACAATGAAATGGCTCCTATTGTGTGTAAAAATAAATATATATATATATAGTCATGGAAGTACTATCAACTCTAACAGATTATATAAATAAATTGGAATAGCAGTGTATCTAACACAAGCTCACAAATCATGTTTTCCAGAGGAAAAAATGTATAACTTCAAAGTTCTGTGACTGGATGTGGAAACCCATGTAGTTTTCCAACAACTCTTAATTGCTTTTAAGTGTTCTCCAGCATTTTACAGTTTCTGAGTTTGATATAGCAGTAAATTTTGATAAACTCAGGCATACTAATGGGTTCATTTTAATGGATCCAAAGCTGCAGTGTCTACAAGCAATAAAGAACTACCTAGAATACACTGTAATTCAATTTTAGTGCTTGTTAATTAGTTTATGTAAGAAACCATAAATTATTATTACATAACTGTAATTTTTGCAAGTGCTATTTTAAGCAGTTGATGTGGAATTGGGTGCATGTGACACAGCCAGTATGACAGAGTGCTAGAGTTATTCTGTTTACAATAAACAATCTGAATTTAATGTTTGGAGTTCTTAATTTGTTTCATTTTAATTTTTGCATACTGGTAATGTTACATCTATCAGTCTGTGCATGTTTTTTATTAGATGTTAAATGTGATTTTCCGCTATCCAGTTGGACTAGTTAGGCCAAATAGCATTGCTGCAGAAGTGCTCCCAGGCACTTCTAGGGAAGTTTCAGAGGACTTCCCCATATGGCATCCCACACCTCTTAAGTAGATCCACCTCTGTTGCCCTCTAAGTGTATGAAAAATTAGTAACATAAAGGTAGAAATATTTGCACAAGACAGAATTTTAATTATCAAATCTGAAACTGTAAATTTAGGCCATGGCTACAGCCAGACTGAATTGCCTAGTGCAGCTTTACAGTGTTGCTTTTGAAAAATTACTTTCCCTGGTTGTTTTCTTTGTTCTGTGCACACCAGAAGACTATGTTTCAAAAGGTTAGGAGTGTGTGATTGTTAAAGTAGTAAATTATGTCAGTTTTGACAGCATAAAGATACAAGTCAGCAGGCCCTCCTGCTACTCTGAGGGGGGCTCCTTGAAGTAAAGTATGACAGCAGTGTTAAAAGAGACAGGTCTTGTCCTTGGCATTGGGAAGAGTGGCTGGTACTCTTAGGGGAGAAAAAAAATGCCAACAGCCCACCTGGAAAATTGTTTGTCCCCAGCATGAGAGCTTTCTCCACTCCCAGTCAGTGGGGGTTGGTGTAAATCTTGACTCACTGACTTTACTGTCTTACAAAAAAATCACGTAATCCAAATCTACTTTAACTAATACTACTAGCTGTAAAAAAATGCTTGAGCTTTTTCAGATTATTTAAGCATTTGGATGTGAGCAGCCCTTATTGATAATGTGTTCTACAGTGTAATGATAGCATCTGGAGAAAGCATTACACACCTTTTTAACTTCATTTATTATTATCTAGCTCTTGTTTTAAAACAGGATCAGCAGAATTTTACTCCAGCTTTTCTCTCCTACTTAACTGGTTAGTATGCTTTTACTGTAGGTCTGTTGTAAAATGAAAAATCATTATCTACATTTTCATACATTTTTCCCATTTTTTTTCAGTATGTGACCATTGAGCTGACATGGTCATCCACAGTGACACCTGGGGCCTTTTCTTGAGCTGTGATATTCAAATCCAGCTCTGAAATATTTTGTTTGCAAGTCAGTTTTTAATATTGTTGCTAATACAAGGCACCTCTGGGTATTTTAAAGGCAGAAGAGATCAGAAAGTCAGGCCCCTTTTCTACCCTGTAATCTTAAAAGAAGCCTGGCTTATGTAGATTCTGCTGAGAGGCTTTTATTTGAAAAATTTCTATTTACCATTCAAAGAATATAAGTTACAGTATGTGCTGTGGGTGTAATATAATAATAGTGGGTGAAATTTGGAGTTCAAAGGAACAAAGTGTATAAGGCCAAAGGCCCAGCAGAACATCACAATTAAATCATCTTATTTGAACTCAAGCATCTAAACAGAATTTAAGATTGAAAATACTTACAGCTTTCTAAATTAACATTTCTAAGCCCAAGTGCAGCATTAAAGGATGTAGACACCACACTGATGAGCATTTGCCACTGTTAATTTTTAAGACTCTGTCTTTAGTGGTGCAGTGCAAAATTCCCTATTAAATTCCTTAACTGCGCAATGGATGAGGGAAGATACACAGCTCCAAGTGCAAGGAAATCACCAGGCTTAGCCAATGGGAAGCTCCAGTGAGAGGCCTCCAAGTTTAAATCTTACATCTTTCTGAGGATTTGCTACCGCTTCACTGGATGTGCTTCCTTCTGTGTCAGATTTCTGTTACAGATTTTCACTGTCTGCTCAGCTTCCTTTTCAAAAAGGGAAGCAAGGAATTGTGGTACTTGTCCAGTGACTACCAAAGGCATGTAGAATTCCACTGGAGCAGCAGCTGGAACTCAGGACCCTTTCCAGCCCTCCTCTCCAGCCATACACAGAACTGGGTGTCCTGTGGTATGTGTGGGCTCAAACACACATCTGCTCTTTTGGGGAACACTTAAAAATCAGCACAAGTTCCACAGAAGGGAATGAGGTGGTCCTCAGCCTACATTAGTAACCTGGAAAGTGGGAAGAACAGGCTAGGGAAGATTCTAATAGAAAATGGAAATGAGGTTGATGTTTTGGAAGCTTCAACTAACCACTGTGTTGTGGCATAGAAAAGCATATTTTTTATATGGAGGCTGTTGTAGAGGATGGACTCGTGTGATGGGAGAGAGAGAAGAGCTATTTGTGAATTCCAGGCAGATGTAGGAGACCAATTATAATGCATTTTACATGGTTAAGGCTGAGTCACTTCAGAGCATGTGCAAAAATGGTATTTTGGGGTATGGAATGTAGAAAATCTGGGTGTGCAAAATGTCAGTGAAAACTGAGGCAGCACTTTGAAGATGTAAATTTTAGATGTGATGCCTTTTAGTGAGAGATCTTTAAAATTTCCTGAATAGTATTAAAAATTGTGCACTTGACAAGGCAATGTTGGAAGTAGTTTAAACCACCAGAAGTACATACACATTTCACAGTAATAGTGCTCAAAAGTGGCTCACTTGGTCTTTCTTAAACTTTCCAACTGGCTCTGGAATGAAGCAAGGTTAGCAGGACAGGTTTCAACCCAAAGGAATATTTGTGCATCTGTGTGAAAGCCAGGGAAGTTCACAAGCTTAGTGCCCATCAGTGCTCTAGAGTCAGTCAGCTGTCAAACAGTTCAACACCTCCTCACTTTGTGCTGTTGTCATTACAGTAACTTTCAGCCTGCTAATACTTGTGCATTCCAAGCCTTCTGCAGGGCCAGAGGAGTAGAAGTGTTTTTTACAACCAATTTCTTAAAGCCCATTACTCCAAGTGAAGTTATTTGTTTTGACTGGGAGACACCCATATCATTCACTGGCACATACCGGTTAAGGGGAAGGTTTGAAGAATCTGAAAAAAAACTATGCAAATAATTCTGTTCACAGATTTGACTAATACTTATTTCCAGATAAGATTGTAGGAAGAGAAAGTAATAGTGACAATTCTGCAGAATTGAATGTATTTTAGGAACACAGGAATCTGTATGTATAACTGGATCTGTCATCTCCACAAGCTGATTGTTTAGTTCTGCTACTCTGTGTGTCACCTTCAAAGGCAGAGACAGCTGCTGCTCACCTCGCCTTGTGTGATGTCTCCCTGGCCAAGGTGAGGTGACCAGATACTGCCATTGTCACACCAGCCCAGAGTGTCACTGGTGTCCCTTTAGCACTGGCACACACCATGTGTGGGCAGCATGTGTGTGCCCTAGGATATTGTTTCTGTGATTAGAGCTTATCTTCTGATCATGGGAAGCTTGACCCATGAAATTATACAAAGATGGCAGCTACAGTATGTCCAAGTCTGGAGAGCCACCCTGGACTGCTGCTGGAGCTCAGCAAAGTGGGAGATTTAAGCAAGTAAAACTATTGCAGAAATAATTTAAAAGCAGGTGCTACTCAACTGCAGCAGGAGACATCTGCTGATGTATGCACAACATGATTCTATTGCTGTGAATAAGCTAAGAAAAATGTACCTTATGCAGCCTTTTCCTGGCAGTAGGAAGAGTAGAGTATTTAAGAGTGGAATAACTTGTAGGCTCTGTGTATCTTGAAGAGTGCATATATAAAGAATGCTTGTAGTTTGGATTGTCCAGTTGAATTTAAATGTCAGTAATGGTTAGTTTAAAGATACTATGAATGTGAAAATGCAAAAGATTGTACTAAACTCAATGTATACAAAGTGTAAGTGTGAGCTGGGGTGCTAGCCCGTACTGTGAGCCACTTCATAATGTTGAAATGGAAGATAATGCATATAAATTGCATGCCATTTTGCACTTCTTGTCTGATAATCATGTCTGTCTGTCACGTCATTGTGTAAAAATTATAAATTCCTGGGAAAAGGGGTCATGTGTTACTGTGTGAACCACCAATGCACAACTGTGGCATTATTATAGCTAATAATATGTGTTAGGCTTTTTTAAATGTTGAATTGAGTAATTTCGCGTGAGGACAAGACCTTAATTTCAGGACAACTTGTAGTATCTAAACAGTCCTAAGTTTCTTGGGGCCTTGAAAGCAACAGAATAAAATTACCAGAATTTCTCATTGACTTTATTAGCTCTACATTCTCTACCCAAGACACCAAAAAAATGAAGGCAGTTGAGAGATAATTGATAACTAAATCCTTAAGGTGGCCTGACAGCTGGACTAAATGTGTTGCCTTGTAGTAAGTATCCTGATAGCCCTAGATTATAAAATATGTATATCTTAACAATGGTTTTGGCATAAACTCTTGGCTAGTCATTTAAAATAATCTTAAATACTTTTGGAATAGTTAAGAATCCTGGAAGTCTTGTAACATTCATGTTTTTGTTTTGATCTGAGATCCACATCCAGGGTCTTAGTCTTGGATAGAAATAATCAAGAGTCCCATAGTTGGACTTGAGCTTGTTGGACTGAGCTTTAATTTGGCAACAGTGTCACAGAGATCTGTGACAGAGATGTGTTACAAAGATGCCAGAGGAGCTGCCTCGCTAGTCCCCAGGAGCCACCATACCCCATGCAAGCAAAAGAATAATGCCTGTCTACTACTTTGTGAAGTATGCATTTGTAGTGTAATCTGGCACTTTTTCTTAAACTGAAGTAAATAATATACATTCTCAAAACTGTGTGGAAAGATTTAATAGATCTGGTTGTCCAGCAGCTCAGAAGAGGTAATTGTTCAGAAAATAGACTGCAACTCAAAATCAAAGCCAAGTATAGATTTATGTGTATGATAAATAAGACTATAAGGGATAGCACAGTCAGTAAACTTAAACTATTTTACTTAGGCTGGTGGTAAGTTCTGGTGCATTGAACATGCTGAGATGCTCTCAGCAGACACACCAGAAATGTCCTGGCAACACCATGCACAGTCCTGGTGCTCTGGTATTGCAGGAGAGAGTGCCCAGTTTGGGGACCTGTAAGGAGAATGGAGAGCACTGCAGTACCCACAGACCCACAGCAGCTCAGCAGTATTTGTGATGTTTCTTCCTAGTCCTGAAAGTAAGAATGGCCAAAGCTATCAGGAGAGTGATCCTGCTTTTATTGGCCCCTTGCAATCTCGGATGCTTTGGGCAAGAACAGTAAAGTTCTGTTCTTGAGCAGCAACTACATGAAATCAAGTCTCCTTACTCAACAGGTCTTTCCTTTGGTTTGATTTAATGTTATATGTTACTACCTTTTCCTTGTCAAAAAGGAAGTTTAATTATATCTCCTCTTTTGCAGTATTTATAGGGCATTAATTAGTGCTATTTCCAACCAGTTACCTGTGCCTGCAGGTAACAGATGGGCATAAGTATTTGAAATTGCCCGTCACATTTAGTTCTTCGTCTTTGAAATGAACAACAGAACTGGGTGTTTTATTTATGGTGATGCAAGAGAGTGAAAGACCTGAAGTAGGAATTTTTGGGTCGCTTGTTGAGTCTTTAGAGCTGGCACTTCCCAAAATATTTTTGAAAGTCAAGTAGAACTGACTTACTGGACAGTAAATTTTGAACGCTTTAGTGCCATTTTAATAGTAATGAATTAAGGAGCAGGACTGTAGGCTTAAATTTTCAGAGAAATGTTCAAGTTCATGATGTAGTCTATATATTCAATAATTACTTCCTGCTGCTTGACCAGGCTAGGGTAAGGGAACACCAGGAAAGGAAGAGTTAATTTTTTGGGGTTGGGTGGTTTTTTTTTTGTTTGGTTTGTTTTTTGGGGGTTTTTTGTTAGATTGTCTTGCCTGTTTCAAAGTTTAAAATATGCTATGCAAGAAAATAAGTAAAATGTAATATCTTAATTTTTAGAAAGTGTAAAGTTTTTAAACAGGTGTATTTTAATTTTTTAATGAGAAGCCTAATTTTCGTTGCTTGGAAAACAGCATATACTTCAGAGTAAAAACGTCAGCCTAAATTATTTACCATGAAACAAGAAGCTTTTGTGGTACCTTTCTTTCACACTGTAATTAAAATTCTTCTTGGTGCTATACGATACAAAGTTTGCTGTTCTTCCCTGTAACAATGTGAAGAGTTGTGCATCTCACCATTATGCATGAAAATTATTTCCTTCGTTGCGCTGAGGAAAATCGTGTTTGTACGATTCTACGGATAAAAGTCTAAACCGAACTTTTAATGCTTAATCAGAGAAAATAAATCAGTTTTAAATTGCAGAACTAGTTCCGATGTGTATTTTATAAGGAGCAGGACGGCGTGACGTCCTTATCTTCGCCAGCTCCGGACCTCGCTCGCTGCCCGTGCCCTTCACCCCAGGGCTTTCCAAGGGTTTTCCAGGCCTCCCGGCCCGGGGGGTTGGCCCCGGCTTTGCCTTCCCCTCATGCCGAGGGGCCCGGCGGGAGCAGCACCGGGGGGCTGCGGGCGGGCAGCGGCGGGGCCGCAGGCTCCATTTATCAGCCGCCCCTGCTCTCTAGGGGTGCGGGGTGTCCGTGAGTTACCGGGGCCCGCCCCACGCACGGCGGGCGCGACGCGCCGTTCTCTGAGGGCAGAACTGACCCGGGCCGGGACGTGGCGCCGGCAGTGCCATCATCTTAAGTGCTCCAGCTTCGCACCCAGCCCCCGAGGAGGCTGTGCTGGGGCACTGCTCGGCACTGCGACAGCTGCCACTACAGGGAGACGCATGGAAACAGCAGCAATTTTGCCTACGGAGCAGGTTTGAGGGAGAGTGGCGCACAGGGGGCTGAGGAAGAGAGAATGGCTCTGGTCTGTGCCGGCGTAGTGGGGCCTCGATGGTAAGTGCTCGTAGCACAGACTGGGAGATGTAATTGGCAAGTGTTCAAGCCAGAGAAAAGGGAAACTGAAGGGGTCGATGCGGGACAGCTTTCGTTCAGTGGTACCTGGTGACCCCACGCGCATTATCTGGCGGGGACAGCCACGGGCCCCGCCACGTGCAGGACGTGTGTGGCCGTGCGATAAGCAGCCAGCGCTGCCACTGCCCGGTGCGGGAGAGCAGCAAAGGGCTGAGGCACGCACTCGCTCCAGCCTCGGATGGTGACACACCACGTGTCTTTTCTTCCCGACCATCCCCTCCCCGTCTCCGATCCACGTCCTTCTGCTCTGGCCAGACTCAGTCCTCATCTCCTCACCCATTTGTCACCTGCCTGCTTCACCCCATGTGTAATCAACAGCCCCCTACAGCCGACAGCCTCCTGCAGCTCCCAGGCTCCTGTCACAGATTAATGCCCACCAGCTCTCACGCACTTTTCTCAATGACTCCTTAGTCCCCAGCTTCCCGAGCTTCTTTGTCCTTCCTTCATTACACATGTTGCTGAAACCACATTTTATCTTTTACCTTGGAGTAGGATAGGATAAGCAGGGAAGTCACCAAGCGCTCTGAAGGACAGCCTTTTTGCTTTCAGGTCCAGCCATACAGCACTGCAGGTGGCGATAAGGTGCTAAGATCCATCTCTTCTCTTAAAGTAGCCCTTAAAAAAACCCAGACTCGGGAAATTGCAGTTGTTTCAATCCAATTCCACCTAAGCAGCTTCAACATACAAATCTTTAGGGTGCTTGGAAGATTCCTCATACAATTCACAAAACACACCACCTCAATCAATCAATCTGAAGTCTTCCCTACCACCTAATTTTCAATTTCCTGCTTCAAACTTTAAGACTGTCAGAGACCTGCCACCATTTCCCATTAAGTGTCCAAACTATGACAGAAGAAATCTTCCATAGTTGCTTACTGGGGCCACAGAGCATGGTGTTTGAGGTTCAGTAAGAATCTTAGCAATTGGAAACATGGTCTTATTAAAGGAATTACCAGGCAACCAGGTGGTGGTAGCAGCATTCCTGTGTCAGGTGGAAGTAGAGGAGGAGGAGGAGGAGGAAGAGGAGAAGGAGGAGGAAAACATCTTGCAGAGCTCTGTAAGGCTGACATACCCTTAAATGGAAAGGATCCTGCACATCTGCCTTCCAAAAGCCTGTACTAACACCCTCCTCTTGGCTCAAGACTTGCTTTTGGGGGAGCTGTATGTGTAGGTACATGCAGGCATGTGAGTGCTGAGGAAAGAGGAGCAGTACGAGCCTTAGGAGAGAGTGCAAGAAGAGAAATTTGCAGCAATATCTCATTAACTGCACACTTTGCACAGTGAATGAAGAACAGAATTACAGAGCCACACGCCCCTTTCTCTGTGCTTTGCAATGCAGCAGGACCTTCCTTTTCCCCCTGGGTCAGACTTTCTGCTGGGCGTGAGCATCCCTGGGCTGCACCTGCTGTGGTAACTTGCTAATACATCTGCTTGGAAGAGATGCCTGGTTTGTACATTGAAAGGATAAACTGCTTATCCTGTTTTCTGTAATTCTGTAACAGAGAGCAAAAGCTCATCTGACTGGTTTAACTTAAGGGTAAATACAAGGCAGTGTGGTTGAAGGAGATAGAAAATGGAGAAGAGACTCTGAATCAGCTGATTTGTATTTAAGGGCTTTATTCTGCTTGCTCTCTCTTTCTAAAAATATTTTTTCTGGTTTGGAGAAATAATATATAAATGATACTCTGGCAAGAAGTGCATAAAATCTGACAGACGAATAAATTGCGCTTTCCAGAGCTGTAAGCTTGAAAAGAACATTGCAGAGATAATGCATGTTCTTGGCTTGAGAGAAATCCTGTCCATTAGAAATATACCTCTCTGAAGATTGATCTGAACTTTTGAGCTTTCAATTGAATAATTGGTCTTTGAGATTTGAAAAAATTTGAATTATTTAATTTCCCATTCACCAAAACTGAGTAACACTGCAGTTGGTGATTTAAAATGTTGTTGAATCAATTATGACATTTTGTTAAATTCCCTTTTGTCTTTCCTTTGTCCGTTTTTTATTTCAAAGGCCTCAGTAATGCGCAGTGTGTATCACCCCAGTAGAGAGGAGAGATGAGAGATGAGTCAGAGATTTGTCAGCTTGAATGGCCTTAGACCTGCACTTATCCCTGCTGACTACCCAGATGCAAGTCTGAAGTGATGTTACTTGCATCTTAAAGAGCAAGACTGAGAAAGCTCAAGCTTCCTTGCTCAGCTTATTCTGATCTTCTGTGCTACAGCCTGTCATGGCAAACAGGTCAGATTCACACATGCAGAACTGTAATAAATAATCTAAATCTGGCAGCAAAGGAAAAGGTGAAAAGGGGTGAGTCTGAAGGGTGGTTTAATGAGGTGACTGCATCATTCTCATCGCTGTATTGGAAGGATCAGGTGTGTATCTTCATTCTCCTTGCCAGCCACTCACCTCACATTGCTGGGCCCCAGTCAGGAGTTGGTAATGGGCCACTCAAACAGCTCCTGCCAGGAAGGACAGTACAAACCATTATTACACTGGCTCAGTTTAAACCATGCCCTTGCCTATGCAGATTTATGGGAAATCTAATATGATGTTACACACAGTATGAAAAGAATAGATGAATGTGTTGTTCCAGCATCTTCATTCACTTTCAAATTCAACCTTGTAAATCTAAATTCTCCTTAGATTTTAAAGTAGCAGTTACGTAAGTAACAGCATTAGCCGTGAATGTACAGCCCTACTTGCAATCCTGAACACATGACTATGGCACAGATTTCTATGACTTAGCAATAGGAGAGTGAAATCTGTACACAAAGAGCTGCTTTTGAAGCTGGACTAGGCAGCTGCCTGAGTCAGGCCTTTGATAGACAGACTGTGCTGCCAGCCCCTGTCCCTCCCACTCACCACGTGAGCTCCAGTGCAGCAAATTTGGTCAAAGCTGTATCAAATACTAATGCTTCAGACCACAGGCATTGTTCAGACCACACGGACCCTTTCTTATGATCTGCCTCACAATCCACACTGCAAACCAAACATGCTACCCATACTGAAACAAGAAAGGCCTTCAGCTATGACTTAGAGAATACATGGTAGAAAAGGAAACTACAGCTATGCTGGTGAGAGGCCTGTCAAAGCCTTTTAGGATGTGGCACAGTGGTCTGCAACATTTCAAATTTCAACTGAAGACAAATTTCTCTGCTGTTTTTCTGTATCATATAGCTAATTTTTGTGTCATCCCTGCAATTTTATTATTCTGTGGCATAATTTATAGCAAGCTATTTATGGGACTAAAATAACTGTCAGCTTGGTGAAGGGACACAGTTTCTCTTGTATGTCATGGGGGTTAGAAGAATGTTAGAAGGTTCCCACAATGGATAGCAGTACATGGATGCCTATACAGGAAAGGTGGGAAGATTTGTTTCTTACTCCAGCTTCTTGCTATCCCCTATTCTTGTAATGAATAGTCCAATTTTAATTTCAGGATTCTGTATTATCTTTCTGGTTTAGGTATGCCATGTTGTGTACTAACATCATCCATGCACCTAATATTATAGTTGATGCTTATGTTTAGATTATGAGAATTATTGTTGCTGTATGAATTTCCCTGAGACCGTTTGTCATTTAAAAGGGCAGGTGCATGTTTTGCTACTCCACTCATCTGCACTTTAGTGCATTGGAGCAAAATTTATTTCTGAGAAATGGGCTTTGCATATTTTTATATATCCTTTTAACACTTCATTAATTTGAAGCATCTTTTGATGAGAGAGCATATCAAGAGGCTAAACAGTAATTACCCCCCACAAATCACCTATCCTTGAAAGAATAAGCCCCCAGTGTTTGGTGGCAACCCCTTCATGATGAAACAGAATGCTGGATTTATGAGGTATGATCCAAAGATACCTGTTACCAAGATAAGACTTCACCTGATAGGCAAGTTTAAAACAAAATTAATTCATATTTTGAGCTTATAGAAAAAGGTGAAGGCTAGAACAAATATCTACTGAAGAATAACCAGTGCTTGCTCATCACCTTATGGCTTGCAGGCACATTCAAAAAATCTCAGCTCAACAGCAGGTGCCCACATAAGGGAAAAAAGAGATCTTCCCTTACGACTCAGTCCTCAGACTAACCACATCCTGCTGCTTTTGAGAGAGGAGTTATCCCTGGAACACTGCATTTGCATTGTGTCTGCTAATGTTAAAGCTTAGGACAGGACAAAACCATCATGAATTTAGCAGAAATACTAATTCAGATAAGTACAGGCTCAGCTGTTGCTAAATTGGCAATATAACTAGTCTCTGCTCCCCTGCCATCATCATTGTCGGTGCTGAAGTTTTGTCTCAGTTCAGCGAGTATTCTATTTTCTAAGCTCTCATTTGTCTTCTGTTTGACAGCTTACAGTGATTTTGTTTAGCTGTACTGATGAACTGCTGTCAATGGAAAAAACTCCAACCACCAGAGGCATATAAGGATTAGCCAAAATGTACAATTCCTACACAGTTGGAAAATGGGGAGATTAACTATAAAAGGACTGAACCAGAATATGAGATCAGATCATCTTCTCAGATACTGCATGTGTTCAGGATTGCAAATCTGTATCCAACTATCTTTATCTCTGACCTTTTAAAATAACTTTTCAGCACAACTGCAGCTACTGGCAGGAGCAGCAGAAGCCGGAAAAAGAAAACAGTGCTGGCAAGTCCAGCATTTTACCTGCTGGGGACCTAGATCTGCTTTCAGCTGGTGCAGAATTTTGAATTCCAGCATCTGCTCTAGGCTTATATTGCTGGGATAAGGAGAGATAATCTTGTTCTAGACATTAAGTGAAATCTGAATCTCTTTTTTCCAAGCAGTTGGTGCAGTTCCAGAATCCTGCCACAACACTCTCATTTCTATCTTTTGTTACTCTGCAGACTCTGAGGCCAAACCTGGCTTCTGTGAAGTTGTACTGTGTTCTGTCTGCATTTTGCTGTCAGAGCCTTACAATGCACCACTAGAGGATTTTTTGAAATATTGTACCTTCTGGGAAAAAAGAGGCCATGAAGCTTGTTCCACAGGTCAGATTACTCTTAGCCCCATCCTTATTTGAAGCAAGTAACAGCCAACTCAGCTGTTGGCATTTTGGCCATGCTGTTCCAGTACAGCCATGGCACCCTGTGCCCTTTATGCCTTTGACTCTTGGGCAGTCAGGCCACAGGACAGGAGCACTGCTGTGCACTGCAGGTGCTTCCTGGAGAGGCAACTGAGCCCAAAAGCTGGAGCAGCAGTGTCTCACCCAAAAGATTCCCAATAACATCCAGCAATCATGTGGAAACTAGCAATGGGCAAGGTGCAGTAGAATTTGAAGCATCAGGTGGCATATGCATCCATGGCTCATACAATCACAAAATTGCTCTGTGTGCATCTGCTTGTCCAGGAGACACCATCCCTGAGCTGAGTAACTGCACCTTAAACCAGGTGAAAGTTAATCTGCAACAACATCCAGTTGTGACAGATTTGTCAGAGGTCCTGGAGGAACCCCAGCCCTCCTCTGTGACTGACAGCTTATGTTGACAGGGGGTTGCTTTGTTTCTTTAGATGGAAAAGGGCATTTATAGGACTTCTGGGACTGAGAAACCAGATTATGCAGCTAAAAGTGGCCCTGCAGTCACTGCCTGTAGCACCTTGTTCACTTGAGTCACCCACAGGTTTTGTCTCAAGTGGTTCCTCACAAACTCCTGCTGTGCAGCAGTGCTGCTTCCTCCAGCCAGCAGGACCTGCACAGGGTGAAGGGAGCAGAGTCTCAAGGGCAGCATGGCCAGAGCACTTGGCTGCCACTTTGGGGTCTCACTTTTGGTTTGGCATCAGCATTGAACAAAAAGGCAGGGTTTGTGTGGGGGTGTGGGGGTGTGTGTGTGAGAGAGAGAGAGAGAGCATGAGTGTTGTGGCTTATCTAATACTGATTAAATGTTTATTTTTTTAATGCCAATAGATTTAAAAAGACAAAATTAACTATGTGCACTACTCAAGACAGCACCAAATTCACCTGTTAATAGTACTAGAATTTAATTTCATTGATCAGTCTGCCCATCCTTCTGCTTCCTTACCTACTAGACAGGGAATATTAAGTGTTGTTACTGTATTTTGATAGTAATACCATTCAATTCCTCCGTAAGTCAATTAGTAAAAAAAGATACTTGACTTTCAAAAAAGGATTGTTATAGAAAAAAATGTATTTTGAAGCCATCTAATTACATGTATAAAATACAATCATAAGAAAAGAATTTGCTTTTGGAATACAAGAAATGTTACCATGCAAAAGTACACTTCTGGAGTCTGCCTACCATGAGCCATATAATTGTGGTGTATATTTGATTTATCGTAGTTACATTTCAGTATATTTATTTGCTTTTTGACTGGAGCAGAACTGCCACATGCTGATCAGTTCAGCTTGCTTATGCCTTTTGTCTCTCTCCTGGGGTGTGCAATATGACAAGCCTTGTTCTTTTAAAAACAGAATAGCACCAAACCAAAAGTAAAAACCACCATCCAAGCTGTACATGATGGCTGATGTAGAAATACTCCTTTTCTCCTGGTCATGTTCATAGGTTTGACAATGTGTTTTAACCTTGGCTCAGTGGATGCCATTTGTAAGGTAAAAGGAAAGTATTACCTGGCTTCCCAGATGATGATTATGCAGCTGCCAAAGGGATGAATTCATATTAAGAACTACTTTTTAAAATGCTTTGTTAATTTGCTCCTGAAGAATATCCAGATGCAACTAATTACCCTATAATGAGGCTCCTAAAGCTGACAGTCTAACAGGCTTTTGAAGGTGTCCAGCTTATTATACAGAATGGGTACTACTTTTTTTAAGCTCTTCATATGTGGATGCCATAAATGGCATTCTCAATAATGAGACACTCTAAGGGAGGTTTATGGGAGTTAATTAATGGAGTAACAAGGAAGAATTAGGATAACCATGAAAGACGCCTTCTGCCTGTCAGCTGCAGGTTTGCAAATAGTTACTTAGGCAACATCCGAGTGCCAGATGCAATAAATAAGGACTTGGGCCATCAAATTGATATAAGTAGCCAGTAACATTAGTTAATAAATGCATCTCACAGTTTTGGGAGGCGTCAGCACTCATTCCCCTTTCTAAGAACATTCTGTAATTACATTGTCTGCAAGGCAGAGGTTGATCCCCATCTTGGTAATTGGTTGAAAAGACTGAGGCACAGAGAGCTCAGTGCTGCAAGCCACATGATGCTGCCCATTGCAGGGGATGTACACAAGAGTCATGCTTGGCCAAGAAATGCCCTGTGCTGCTCAGATTTTTTAAGAGACAAGATGATCTCCCTGACTTGTGGGGCAACTTCCACTGTCTGCTGCTGGAATAATCTCTAAAATGTCTCCACAGATGCTACTAGTAAAGCTGGTTTATGTTTTCTTGGTCTGAATCTGTAGATTAGGGCAAAATACTTCTGCAGGTTGTTAATAATTCTACTCTTAAGTGTTACATAAAGGGATTTCAAGACACAGTGTGTGTCATTTAGCTCAGCAAGAAGTGAAATGCTGGAGGAATGCTACAGACTATCTGGGATCACCTACTCTATCCCAAGAGCTTCTGGCTCAAGGCTCAGGAAATACACATAGGTTTTCTGTCATTTGGCATATACTACACAAATGGATGTAATGAGTCTTAGCACTTTTGAGCCCATTTAGAAAGGAAAATAGAAAATCTGTTAATAAAGGATCTAGAGCTGAAATAAAGGAATGGAAGCTTTTGAAATCACTTGTGATTTTACTCTTTAATTAGGCTGCATTTAATTCATCTTTGAAATGAGATGGGAAAAGAAGCCTAATTATGAGTAAGGGGCTATGTAACAAATCCACACCACAATTCTGTGTCTGCAGTAGGAGATGGGGCTTGGTAATGGGGGAAGGTCAGTTGTATTCCACAGTATGGAATTTATGCTAAGTGGAAAGCACTTTCTTTTTCACAGTACCTTGAAATTTAAAAACATCCTGGGGTGTTTTAACTGCTGTTAAAAGATGCCATTTGCTTTTTCAAAAGAAACCAACAAGAGAACACACAAAAAAATTTGTTTTGCATTTAAAAGGTACCAAAAAATTTTAAAACCTGAAATATTGGTTTAATGAAATTCAAGCTGAAATATTTTTATAGGTTAGCAACAATTTTCTATGCTCCTCTCAGCAATTCCAAAAGAATTGCTCTTGTCTTGGTTACAAGAAATCCCACTAGCCTTTCACAGCTTGGTGCGGAGGGAATTGGGTCCAAGTCTCAGATTCTGTATGTCAAAATGGCATTTTCTTCTATCTGATTTTATTCCTACATGCACCCACCCTACCTTAAATGCCTTTAATAATTTAACTTGTCTTCCATAGAGCTACTGCAATGTTTCTGATCCAGAAGCAGTTACTGTAATGTTTTCTAGACTTAACCAACATCTGCCTTGGATTAATAAAATAAAATACATAAAACCCCTGGACCTGAAGTGCAAATAAACTGGAGAAGCAGGACTTTCCTCCTGCACTGTGCTCTTGTTTGAAACAGAATAAAGCAACAGAAATGCAGCAAACTATGATTAGTAACAAACTCTGAATTATCCAAGGGAACAATCTAGGTTAACCTAGAACTATGCAAGAGAGGTAATGTGTTAGAGACTTTCTTCCACCAAATTAGTCAAACAGTTCAGAACCAGCCACTATTTTGCTGCAGAAAAAAGCCCAAAAATCATTCGTGCTTTTTCATCAAACTAAAAATGTTTTTAATTCTATTCTTATATATTCTATCTTCTGTGCATGAGAAGTATCTAGAAAATTCAGAAGGGGAGGCCCTGTCAGAGGTAGCTTCTTGTAATGATTCATGTCAGAGAAATGACAACTGCTGACAAAACAGTCCTTAGACATGCAGTAAATACTCAGAGCAGTGTGTTCCTTTATCAGCTCCCATGAGCTGCAGCCAAGTGTTACCGAGTTGTAGTAAGAGCAGAGAAGCAACTGAAAAACACTGAACACCCCAAACATCAAGCTGTGTATGCTCTACCACAGAGTGGTCTGAAGCCAGGAGTTGCACAATTTTATTTTTTATTTAAAAGCACAGTACTTCCTATGGAGGACCACTGCTTAGGCAATTGCTTTTCCATGGCTTAGTCATCCAGCATTACATGAGGTGCCTGCACGATATGTTTTGACAAGTGCTGCTGAGCTGTTTGGTTAAGGCAGTTTCAAGTCATGTCTCCTGTTTGCTTTTAGTGGTTCTGGAATGGAATTTTTCTACTGAACAACTTAGTATAGTACACCAGAAATAACTGCTTTATGCTCACAATATTCAGAGGAGCAAAAGCAATTAAATATCCCAGAGCATGTGAATAACTTAACTGGCAAGAATGAACAAAGTGGGCACAGGTCTTCAAACCTTCTGAAGGCATAGGGGCCATGGTCCAATGGACAGTTCATCCCTGTTTGCAGAGCACATTTTTCACTCACAGCAATACTTCTTCATGGACATGTCCTGGGAGTTGCCCTTTTGGACAGTGAGTTGTATCACTCAAGCTCTTGGGCAAGGCTTGAAATTAATTAACAAAGCCTGTCTGGACTTCTGTATCTTAGGAAAGCTTAGGAATGCTGGGCAAATTTTGGCACACATACTTCTTAGTTTTACAGGACAGAACCACACAAGCAAAAAAAAAAAGTGAAGTAGGGATCTGTCTAAGAGTTTAAGGCAGAAGAAAACAGAGAAGGGGAGAAGCATCTCCTGTGTATTTATATAATCAAGGTGCAGGTAATTTGTGCCTTTATGTTGATGTACTGAAGTCTAAAAGAAACCAAGTTACAGGTAAGTGTATACTGAGAAATGCTAGATAACATTTCATATTCCCTGTCCTGAAAGTAATGGGACAAAAATTGGCTATCAGTGAAAAATACAATTCCTTCAGCCAGTCTTATCTTTCTCAATGAAGAGGGATCAATGTATTGCCCAGATCAATGCTGCACATCAGCCAGCCTAAGGATATCTAGTCACTCCCAAGCCCAGTTCTGTGTTACTGGAAGTTGCCCATATTGCAACAATTCTTTTGCTTTAAATGTCTGAGAAACACATTCCCCTACATCCTTTATTGATCACTAGAAAGAAGGAAAAAAACTCTCAATGTCACCTGTAAGTCTTAAAGTAATTCTTTTTTCATCACAAAGATATTTCTTTGGTCTATCAACTTAAAATTAATTATATAAATCCTTAGGTATGCATTAAAACAAAACACAGTTTCCATTCAGAAGTTTTGCTACAGGCTTTTTGTTTAACTGACAAAACACACTAAGGAGTGTAAAAAATATTTATTCAACCTAATTCAACATAACTATAATTTTCAATACTTAAAAACAAGATTTACAGAGTAATGACCTTTAACCACTCATGTGAAATCATCTTACAGTCCATACAGTATTTTATAATTTTATTTTTACAATAGCTTTAACTTCCAGAGGAGACAATGAACTTTCCCATGAAGCAAGTTTCAAACCCACTAATTTGCATCATTAAATTCTCTCCATGAGACTTTAAAAAACAGTAGTAAATTGCTTGGAAATATATACAGTGAAGACCACTGAAAAGCTGTTTTCTTGAAACGAGGCATTCTGTAAGAAATACATATTATATTGTTTCAAGACTATCTTACAGAGTGTAGCAACTTTCAGAGGCTGCTACTCAGTTTAAGATGTATATAAAAGTGAGCCCACTAAGACAAATATAATCAGCAGACTTACAAGGTTATAGTAATTCTTCCATTACAGCAAGAGCCTCAAAAGTATTTGATATTGATTGACTGTATAATTCTTAACACCTGTATAGGTTTTTAATACTAACTGGCCTTTATATACACTTTTGTACAGTTTTAAAATATTACATCTTGGTAATTGAGATAAACACACTATAGAAAAGGTACCTTATTTTGAATTTCTCTTAACATACATTATTGCAGTCAAAGAGGAAGTCCTTTCTGTATTTACTTCATGTCTGGTGAAAAGAAATATTTACTTATGAATAATTCCACTAGAAGATTTTTTTAAGCCATTCTCCATGCATCTGACATCCTAATATGAACAAGGAAAAGAAAAAACTCAGAAAAAACAAAGAAATTGTTGTTAAGAAAGAACTTCAAATACGAAATCTAGATTAGGTCTGGTATGAATATGCAATGGCCATATTATGTTTGTCAGAATTTAACTTCACAAAACAATCAATTTCTGTTGAAATTAGGTTTATAAATACATCAAATAACGGAAGTGCTAACGTCTCCCTCAGCTGACTACTCTAGACATATTGGAACAGTAAAGCCTACTGTATAAATAAACTTAATTACACATTTAAGATTTATCCTTTAGTCCTTTACAAAATGGAGTCAAGTTACCTTAAGAGCACCTACCCTACTGGCAGGATGCTCAGCTCAGGTACCCAGAGTGTAGTGTCAGCCCCTTGCAGCCAGCCCTTCCACTAGGGCAGGAGAGCCTAGTCCTAGAGCTGAGTTACATGCTCAGATCTGGATGCTTAGGGGGATGCCCTGCTCTGTCAGTTCAAATGTAGCTTTAGTGTTCAATGCTGTTTTCTCACATTTTTTGTATGGGTATTTACACAATATAAAGGAATATGGAAACTTAACAAGTGCTCTAATACTTAACTACAGAATAAGCAACTGAAATTTGCTTCCCCCTTGTAATTATTTTACTGTGGAGGAAAAAAATGCTATCCAGCACCAGTTACAAACCAGTAAAGCCATGAGAAAATGACACTAGGCACTGCAGAAGATACAACAGGACACTGAAAATTACCAGTAATAAAACAGTCACCTGAAAGCCATGCTAATTTTAACACCTAATACTTAGGTGGTTAAAGCTGACATACAAGTCCTGTAGAGAGTGATCTATCTTCTGCTTTCTCTGTCATTTGGGTATTTCACACTCCCTGTTTGATACCAGCAAAACCCAAGGAAAATTACTTCTCCTTGGTAACGACTCACATTCTCTATCTAAACCAATCTCCCTGCATTGTGTGAAATGCTAAACTGAATGACAGTGTGGGTATGAAAACACCTATAGAAAAGGCATTTGGATATAGCCTACATTAACTACATTTAAAATGTTCTGTAGTTGATTCTCTTTTTTCCATTCAGTATATTGGCTCAAAGAAAATAATTCAAAAGCCTATTGCCCAACAGAAATACCCAAAAAATAATGAAAGCCAAATCACATTCTTAGGTTCAGTGGTTGCTGAAAGGATTTACCCTGCCACAAGACAGTGCTTTATTGTATTTAAAGAAAAAAAAAGAGAGGAGCAGCAACTTATCACAATTTTCCACTACTGTGCAATAACAATGGAACCAATACAACATGGAAACCTGTTAGGTGAGACTCTGTGACATCTGGAGGTTACAGCCTTACGCTCCTTCTTGCTCAGGATAATTTAAAATTTTGCGGTGAGCTTGGCGCAAATATTGCTGCTGCTTGAAGTAAACCTTAAAAGCTCCTTTTATAGCAACAAAAGCAATTCCACCCTGAAATAAAAAGATATTTTGAAAACCTGCACAGTTCAGTGTCATATCATTGCAAATGTTCTTAAAAATTTCCAGTCAAAGATTTTTTTTCTGAACATATGGTATTTTCTTCCAAAGATTAACTAATTAGTACAATTCCAAATGAGTATCTCAAAGTTTTCTGTCACAGTGCACCATTACAGAGGTTAATGTTACCTAAAGGGATTACATACTGAATCTATAAAAGCTTTTATTTCCTTGAAAGTCTCACCAATATCCTAAATATAAAAAAATCAAAATCTTATTTCAAGAACAAAGAAAATGCAGATATGTATCTGCTTTCCTCCCTTCTCTGAATATAAACTACACACGGCACAAGGAATAATACTGATAACCATTCTATAACTAGATGTGAAAAACCACACTTGCCAAAAGTGGAGTAAAATAAAAGCTATTTTTGTAAAACAAACTTTTTTCCCCTCTAGAAAGCTTTACAATATGTTTCTCTCAGGTCTTCAAAATGAGACACCAAGAAGCTTTTAGTCTGCATAAACATTTGCAATATCACTGTTCCATATAGAAGAGAGGGGTGTATAAACATGCAGAAATTGAAAACAGGGGCTGAAGTGACAGTCAGATGACCAGGGATACCGTATTATCAAACTCAGTGTGCTTCCCCTTGAAAGGCTGCAACCAGAGAGGTTATTCACAAAGGAAGAGATTGTCATTCCCCCTCCATTTGAATTCTATGGAGAGTTAATTTTCCTCTCCTTATTAAAATAAGAAACAAAGGGTTTCTCTCAAAATCAGTAAACAAAAGCTAATATGGAAAGGTTTATAATATAAACCCCAGTCTTCCCTTACAGAGATTGTTTTTAGAAGATGCTGGCTCCTCATCTTCATTGTCAGCCCTAATTACTGCTAAGGCCTGCCTACTACAGTAGGCTGATGCAAGTTTCAGCCTTGTCATGAACTGAGATTAATTTCAGTCATAAAGGCAGTCTTTCACACACACAATGTTTGTCCACTGCTAAGACAGACAACCTTAAAAAATCCCTTCCTTTAATCAAATGTCGCTCTTAATATTCTGGATCAATTTATGTTCCTTTTTCCTTTGCCTCGCTCCCTCACAACACTTCATATTCCTGTACTATTATAATTTATGAAACAAATAGTACTGAAACTTACCAAGATTGTCCTTTGTAGATTTGAGTTAACACTGCTGAACATAAGCTTGCCAACTATTGTGGCAATAGTAGGGAAAACTAGAGCTCCACACAGAATACGTGTGGCAGAGACGTGATCTGCCAAAGGGTTGGCCTCTGCTGGGATACGAGGAACAGGACATCCAATGCCTAAAGGGATAAGAATGGGGGAAGAAAAGGTTACATAGCCACTGCCTCAAAAAGAACACGAAGTACATTATTGCCCACTCCCCACTCCACTACAAATCTATAGCCCAACCACTTTTTGAGAACTATCCCTCAGTGAATATTCTGTTTCCATTAAGTGACTGCAGTAATTTCTACTTTCAAGTAAGACCCATGAATTTTAGTAGTTTGTTTTGTTACTAAAGCCTGAACTGAAACCATGTTCCTGCTAGTCCTGCCTCACCTTTCTCAGGACATACCATAGAAATACAATCTAAACAGAATGAACATGAAATAGAGGGATGGTGTTAATCACCTCTACTTAAAAATGGCAAAAACTTCTTGCCTATCCCCATCTCCTAGAGGCAGAAATTCAATCTTGGCATTTCCTTTTAAATTTAATCCCATTACCTGGAAATATGCTGTTCAAAATTTGTAGCTTATTAGAGTATTTGCGCCACAGTCTGAGCACATAGTCCTCCCAACGGATCATCTTGCCCAATATTAGCATGACTGGGATAGTGGGAAGGCCAATCAAAAGGAATAAAGGATCAGCTCTCTCCATCACATCAAGACCTTCTTTGTGACCCACAACCTGGAAAATATGCATATAGTTGACAAACATAACAAAGGCCACAACAATGTAATGATGTACAAATGAACAAAAATGTAACCTAAAAAGTTGAGCTTGTTTGAAGCTGCCCACACATTTAAAAGAAAAAAAGAATAGTGTTTTATTTAATTTACTGTTTTCTCTTTGCATCCTTGATTGCTTATGGAGCATAATGCAGGTGAGCTACCAGCCCTACTTTGCAAATCATTAATCTTGCAGAGAGCTGTAACACAACTCCCTACCATCTCAAGAGAAGTTTCATGTGTTTCTGTGTAAGTAAAAGCCTAAACATCTGAAACACTAATAATATGGCATGCTTTCCAAAATGCTTTTAAGAATTTACAGTTTTACAATGATTAATTCTACACTCAGAAATTGATCAGATACTACAGTTCAAAGGATAAATAGTAAGTAGGTAAGTAGTAGTAGATAGAACGTATCTACATAAGTAGATAGTAAGTATCTCAGGATGTTCTAATCAAAATTTCATGGGTTTTAGGAATACTGTATATAACAGAGATCACAGTATTTAACTGTTGTTTCTCTGGACAATGCAGGAAGATGTACATTATTTTCAACTGTAGTGGAAATAGCAGCATATCTTCACATGTACCTTATTTTCAAATGTGGTTAGTTCAAGGATTTTAAAGGATCATTATTATTGCTGTGTCTACACTTTCCTACTGGCATATAAAAAAATTAATCAGAATTTTCCATTTATAAAATGCACATATTAAAACTAACAGAACGGTGCCTTATGTCTTCTAAAAAGTACACTGTTTTAACTTTAAATAAATCTAATAGGACTGAGGATAAAAAAAGACATCAGAGTGGTAGATAGCCTCTAGAGCTGTCTCAATTTAAGCAGTATAAATGCTAACAAAGTCCTTGAACTGCTTCCAGGAAGAACAGGCTCTTTCATGACTTTTTCCCTAAGAATCTGGGAAGACTAAAAACACTAAAGTAATAATTACGTTTGTAAAGCACTGGATTTTCTCATGTGTTTTCATTGACTTCTCGTTTTCCCCATGAATGCAGTAACTTATCAAGTCTTCAATTGCACAAAAATTAGAATTAGGAGGTAAGAACATGAAACAATAACAAAATTTTAAAAAAGAAAACAACAAACCCAGTACTTCTGGAATAGGCAGGACACGGAGAAGAAGCTACGGTAATGTACCACAGTACCTTTAAACTGTACACTCTTGCCTTGCTTTGAAAACCATTCCATGTTATGCCTCTAGAACAGGAAGTTATGTTATATACCACAGCCTCTAAAAATAGGCATAAGCAATACTGTTGCTGCCAAAAGATTATTCCTGAAAAAACATTCAACATTTGTCTTCCAGCTTCTTCAGTATCTTTTACCCAAGCTGTGAAGTCTGACACTATCCTTTTTCTCCTTATAGTCATTGCCCGTCAAAAAAAAGCCTCAGTATCTTGTCTCTTTCTGCTTTAGATTACTGTATTTCTCTGCTTTTAGTAACCCCATCTGACTTGTTACAGACTTAGCTACCACAATGTCAATCCTGTACTTATTTTTCTGCACCTGAAGTTTAAAATAGCTTTAAAAATAGCTTTTGTGCTTCTCTCTGGCCCTTCAACTGAAGAAAAGGAGTCTGAAATGCATCAGGAGACAAGTTGCATTAAACCTAGCAATGCTGTGGTGGCAAAAGGGTGGAACAGCTTCCCTCCACTACCCGCTAAATCTCCTCCTTTATAAGCAAAAATAAATTACTGTCTTGCCCAGCATGCCATCCATACAATCAAAACATTAAATCATGAAAATAGCTAATTTTTCATACCTGGGATTTGACCAGCTGCCTAAACTAATGTTTAGACAGATCCTCATTTCAAAAGCAAAACAACTTCAGAAAGAAGCATTTATCTTTCCATTTGGCTATGGAGTTCTAGGCCAGCTAAAAAGATCACAGTTTCCTACAGAAAAGGGCTCAGTGTAGCAGTGAGCAAGGAGAAAAGGACTGGTGCACTTCCAAAATCTGGTTGTAGTATTATAGATGGTTGCAATGTTCCTGTTGGAGCCACAAGAACAAAATATCCAATGAGAAAATATTTAAGTGCACCACTCTGTAATACACAGACTCATCCACTGGAATGGAGGTGGTGTTGAAAGCCATTACACATCCCTTATGCAGCTACTTGACCCTTGGCCACACTGGTACAGGGAGACTGCAGGGCTCCATTTCTGCTTTCAGAACCAAAACAGCACACGATCTTGAGATCTTGAGGGCAGTACCACACAATGCAAGAACTAGTGCCAAATGACTTACATGGAGAAGGACCAGGTTGTATATTTAAAATCAGAACTGCGTAGAGGAGTATTTATTAACATACAGATTTGTTAATTCTATCTACAGCTGAATTAGCATCAGAAATACTTTTATGCTTTCAGGCAAAACACAGGTTATGGACTTGATGCAGAAACAACTAAAATGGTAATGAAGGTGCTTCTGATTGTACAATCTGAAAAATCTGGTCTTGTGGTTGAACTAGAATGGCCATGAAGTCTTTCCATAGTTAATAGTCTACCACCTGTCAACATTACTTTTCTATTTAAATAGCAAGTTCACAAGAACAGAAGCAGGAAAAGTATTTTTCCCCTTTCAACTAATCATACAGGCTGAAGTAATTAAAACACTATTAATTTGCAGTGTTTTGCATTTCTTGTTTAAGAATGAATTGCATCATTCAGAGCATGTATCTTCCTTTATACAATTAAAAAAAAAATATCATATTATCCAAAAAATAATCTACTGTGTTCCAATTTCAGCCCTTTGAACATTACTAGCAAAGTTTTTCTCCAGGTAAGAGAGAAGATTAAATCTCATGTCCTTTCTGAATAATTACTCATTATTGCTAGCTAGGTGGTACCTAGCTGGTACCTTTTCTATGAGAACAGTTTTGGGTTCACCAGTCTGCCATACAAAGGGCAGCCAGCGAGAGCAGTAGTGCATTTTGTTAGTTGCAGACTGAACCATGCCTGAACAGGCACACTTGCGTTTATAAACTATGACCAGTTAGAAGTGAAAAACCACCTTGAATTCACTTGTTAACTACACTGAAAGCAGCTAAGCATTTTTTAAGCCAAGGAAAGAGGAGTCTGAATTGACTTTTGCTTTCAAAGACAGCAAGAAGAGAGAATACGTGTGTACCTGCATGACCGTCACAGCTCCGTACGTAACGGCTGTCCAGTATATAGAGCCCACCATTATCCCAGCTGCAGCAAAGGGACATGCCTTTGAGATCAGGCGATCTGCAAGATCCAAAACGTAAACAACTGGACCTGTGATAAAGGAAAAGTAAGGTTTCAAGATAGATATATATAGATACAACATAAAAGCATACTGTAGAAAGGTCAGCATGACCAATAAGAAAGAACAAATGAGGCAAAATACAAGTCTGACATACCACACGTGCTGTTTAAGTGAGAATATATCATTAAAAAGCTATTAAGCTAAACTTCTTTCTACCTACCATTTCATTTACCACATAATCTTTCCAAGAGATTGATATACTGCTTTAAAGCACTAATTTACCCACCGATTAGCTTCCTTTGTGTTGAATAAGAATTGTTTTGTAGAAACCACTTCAGGCTTAGTGGCTTTTTTATTTGTTAGATATTTCAGTTTTCTAAAGGAAAAAATACCCATTTGTTGTAATGTACTTCATGTCCTTATCTTTGACAGCTTCACCTGAAAATTCTGTCACTAAACTATCCTGCTATGCAGTAAAAAGTAGCACAGTTAATACAAAAGATTCCTTCCACTGGAAGAGGCTGCATTCAGTATGTTTAGAGGATCACCTCTCAAAACACTGGAGGAAAAAATACTCCTATTCAGGTTATTCAGTGCCTTTGACAACAACACATGAATAGTTTCATTGTTCTGTCTATGCACAATGGCACTTTCCAGACCTACACAGGGCAAGACAATAAATACCCTGACTACCTTTGGTGAGGTAAACAAGGGCAATGCCTGCATCTCTTCTTTGAGGGATTGCAAGAGCACGAGTGAAACAAAAGCCAGAACACTGAAATGTATATATGGAACTGAAAAACATCATCACCATAATCCGCATTACTTTTGTATTTGTCAACAAATTCTACATACAGACTGTCCTCCCACAGCTCCTATGCATGAACAGCTCCTGTTAGCTCCCTCCTACTTTTTCCTACCAAAATCAGTGACAATTCTCAAAACCAGCCTACAGGCATTCCTCAAGTAACTAATTCTCCATGTCTATCAAAGTTTACCCACAGTGACAAAATTGTGACTCCTGTTTCATGACTTAGTTACTTCTTCTTTTTCTAGACAACAGCTCAATTGTGAATGATTTCAAAAACCCCAGTTCTACTCAGCTCAAGTCAGCCAGTGAAAAAAAGCAACAGGAACATCCAGTTCAACTCCTAACTGTGTGTTTGACTTTCCAGAACACACTTAAGAAGGCGCTGAGATGTCTATCAATATGCTGGAAGTAGCAACAAGGTCATAACAAGTACTAAATGCACAGTAGTTTACACATCTTGACTGTTTCCCAGAGTCACTGAAAAAATTGTTTGGTTGTACCATTTTGAAAACTTAGGCTTGAAGACAGGAGACACAAATGACACTGAAGGTTGCCTTGTAACATTACAAGTCCTAACAAATTGCACCTACTGATACTAATGATTAAGAGAAGCCTGGCTAAAGAATCGGGTGTAAAATCTTGAGACAATACTAGAAAAAAATTATTGAAACAATCTTTTAATTAGCCCTTAGGAAGGAAGTGAGAAAGGAGGACAAACCTGGTTTGTTTTTTAAGATGATATTGAGGAAGAAACAGGAAAAAAAATATCACTGATACCCAAATTAAATAAGGAAATATGAAACAAAAATATTTTTCATTTTGAAAAATATATCATGCTTTGAAGAGTTTTTCTCTGCCAAACTGTTTTCTGTTTATTAAACTGAAATAATTATCTAAGAGATACTTTGGTTACTTTCAAAGTAGTAATAATGTTTTTGTATTTAGTGAAAGTTCTCAGAAGAGCAGAAAACAGTTCACAGGAACATAATTACCACCAATCACCAAAACTGATAGGCACTATCAAATCTGAAATGGAATTATGATTTTGAGATCTATCATGAGAGGTTGTTTTTGAGCTAGTAAACACATAAAAAGACACCCACTGTTACTTATAAAGATATTCACTGATGTCTCCTCAAGTTGATATCACTTCTAAACTATAATTATAAATTAGAATTTGTGTTGGGGGTGTCCTTTCACAGAATTTTTAGAAAAAGGTTTCCAGCAGTACATTAGGGAAGTCTTAATGTAAATAAGCTTCTGTACTGTGATGCCTCAGGAAAGCTTTACTCGTTACTTCTTCCCTGCTCAAGTAATTCCCTGCTCAAGATTCTTGAAGGGTACAACTAGTACTGTCTTCAAAAGACACCTGCTGCAGAAGAAACAGGGCCACTAGCAAGGCCTCTTGGAAAATTCTTACTGTCCTAACTCTGCCTGGTGTGACCTTGATTGACTTGTAGTTGAACTGTGCTGTAACAGCTTTGGGTTACTAGACAGAGCTACAAAAGGGCAAGACTGTTTAAGGCACTTCAAGGTCATGATTGATGTTCCATGGACCCAGATTCATTTCCCTGCTCTACTACCGATGTCTTGTGTACTCTTACACAAGTCTGAATTTTTATGCCCTTATCTTTAAAAATGGAAAAAGATGGTATTGTGAGGGAAAATATATCAAAATACATGAAGGCAGTCTCACACATCTGCATGTAAGAGCTGAACAACCTCATGCAAAAATTTTAGGCCAGCTTCAGAATCCAGGACTGTTGGAATCTAAGCTTTCAAATACAGTATGCCACAAACTACAGGAACAAATTAAAATGCTTGCTATGTTAATGTATCCTGTTCAAATTATAGTTGCTTCCCCTTTTGCCCATTGTCAAAATAAAATGCAAATGCAGCTCACTTTACAATTTCATCAGTCAAGACACAAGGAAGAATTTTAAACAGTGTCAAGTTTTGTGGTGCATTCTAGGCCCAGACAGAAACCCAGCTTTCTTCCCAAAGCCAATGCTAAATGTTATCATTTGATGCCTTCTTTATGATGGAGATTTACCTTATTCAGCAAAGCCAAATTGTGGTTGTTATATGAATAACTTGCAGTAAGTTTCATACTGGTTTATGTCTTTTTTAATATCAACAATACAGTATTGTTGTGTATATTTTCTTTCCCATTACTCACTGTTCTATCATGGAAATAAATGTCACCACTCAAAATTCCCTTGATACCTTAATTTTGTAAGCCCTTAAACTAATAAGAAAGGGGTCCTGTCCCAAAGCACTGGCAGTAAATTATTTTCAGCTCTTTCATTACAGAAATTAGATACTTAAAAAATCTTCTTAAAAATCCTCTAAAAGCCTGCACTCACTTGCTACATCACTGTTTCTTTAAGAAGCAGTTTTACTTTTAAACAAAATTTACGTTTCCATGGCAACATTTCATTTTCTTGATTTGCTTAATATATCCCATAGAACACATGGGCAAATGAGGGCTGAAATAACAGCAAGCACTGCTAATTTAAATACATGCAACGTACTGTGCATTATCCTACTTGGATACTCAAGTAAGAAGTAAGAGTACTTGGCTAATCTGGGAGATCATGTCCAACTTTTTTTTTCACCTTGACAAACAGAGCAAGAGCAGGACCCAGCAATCATAAATATTCTGCCTCTTGATTACAGGGCAATATTGACTCAGAAACACCTCCTGACCAAAGTGAAAGTATGTTTTTCCAGTAATACCACATGCTGCTTAGGAAATTCTGCTCTGAATTTCCTCTGATAAGTGTCTCTGCAAGCTGAGTCAAAAAAAGGATGTGTTTATGTGCTGTGTGGCAATTGCTGAAAGAAGTCACCTTCTGCTCAACAAGAAAAATAATCCCATTAGCCAGGAAATAATTACAGGTCAATCACAAGATTTATCTATATACCTAAGTGGAATACATCCAAAAGTTTCAGAAGGTATTTAACTAAGCCACCAAATAGGATGCAAGCAGAATATAAAGTTATTTCTTTCTGTCTGGAAAAGATAACAGACAAGTTTTCAACAGAAATGGTGCTCCAAGTACAAGAAAGGAAAAAAACAAGAAAGCAAGAACAAATAAAGAAAGAACAATTTAAATGATCCATATCTTACCTAGCTTTGGAAATACTATTAAATATTCTGCATTGCACTGAGGACAAGCAACTCTAGCAGTACTGTTTCCTCTTTGCTTTTCATCCACCCAGCGCTGCAGACAAGTCTGATGCACCCATTTGGTAGAGCCCCTGCACCTGCAGGGTCTCACCCACTCTGCTGTCCGATCATCCTCATCGGTAGCAAAACAAACCCAGCAGCTTCTGTAATCACAGGAAGGAAAAAAAATATATATTTTCTGCTACTTTTACACGCTTAAAATAAACATTCACATGTGCAAGCATGCAGCTTTAGAAAATGTGCACCTAGAGGAGATGATGGTTGTTACTTCCTTCTTAATCACCAGAAGTTACGTATTTTGTACCACGGTTTTGCTATAAAATCAACATAATAAGCATAATTTTACAGATAGCTAAACAACTACTTTATACAGTCTGAATTATTAATTAAACTTTTAGATAATTTATGGTTAAAAAGCATTGAGACTGTAGTCCAACCTTTGAATAATACATATGAAAAATCCATATTTTTTTAATGTTTTATCATCTCCTTCTACAACAGACATTTTGGTAAGTTTTTTTTAATTTTAGAAATATAAGATCAATATTGTAGTCTGTTATTTGGGAAACTAAGTCCAATCCACTTAAATGATAAAACAACACAAATGATACAACATATCACAAAAAACTCTAAACAATTATATCAAATTCATTCCCTCTCTTTGAAAAGGTAAAGACTTTAGTTCAAACAAGTTGACTCTGTATAATAAAAATTAAGTTACAAAGTACTTCAAGAATACTATTGTACCAGTAGAGGAGGAAATTTCTGCCTTAGAGCATTATGTGGACTTGAAAATTCAAATATATTAATTCTGTAAGGAGAAAACACAATACTGACAGTCTATACAACCTGACCTGAAGTGAGCACAGAACCTAGGAACTCCCAGATATCTGGTCTGATGATTAGGCCAGACTTTTGGCCAACTTACAAGAAAAAGCAAAATATGGATCTGAACTAGGAAAATATCAGGTATGTTCAGCCAATAATTTTTACTGTGAAACAATTTGTTAATTCCCATACTGAAGATATGGAAGCTTACATAATAAAACAGAATTTATCAAAATAAGGATCTTACTATAAGTATTTATATAACGGTTTCATTTTTAAAAAATATTTTATGCAAGCCACTGCAATCATAATTAAACCCTTATAAAGGAGCACAGCAACAGCATCCCTATAATTTAACTACCAAGACACAATCTAATTAGACATTGTGACCTAACCGAAGTTTTGCATCACTATTTTGATGAAGAAGTTTTGTTCTCTTAACATCATTAAGACAAAACACTAAAAGGTTTCTTATATGTAACCAGTAACAGACAGTAATTGAGAGAAGAAGAAACTGAGAAATGCTCTGGCACTAGTAAACAAAACAACTTTATTATCTGAGAATCATGATTGCGGATTCTATGCCAGGATGTTACAGTGGTTCATCACTTTGTTTTTGTTTGTTTTTTCCTCTCACTTTGTTTTTGTTTGTTTTTAACTTCTCTTTGAGGAAAAAGAAGGGGGAATCTGCAATGGGAAACAATTTTGTCGGGCTCCAACTTCAAGAAATGAAAAATATTGTTGTCTAACAGCTTTGGTTTTAAGATCTCACTATCTTGGGTAGTATTTTATTTGTAAATTCCAAGTGTTTCTTTACAGAAGAATAGCCTTGTTTTTTTAATAGAAATAACTGTGCCTATAAAATGCTTGCAAGACATTCTTTAAAGCACTGAATCTTTTTAACATCTATAGTAGTAGAAGTATGTTGAAAAAGTTGCAAGTGTGTCAGAGCAGAAGGCAACCTGTAGCAATTTATTACTGGCATACTTGTAAAAGGGTAAATTTGAGATTCAGATTCCAGGGAAGACTGGAGAAATAGCAATTTAACAACACTGAACAATCCATAAAATGAACCTGTAATGTCCACATGTCCAGTTGTAAGTACAGAACACATTTTGGTAGGTACAGATGTAAATTTAAACTGTGATGGCCTAAAACTAGAGCTGCCTCAGTTAGCATTTGAGAAGACTTTTCAGTTGATGACTGACATCTGGAATCAGAACTGTTGTTTCTTCCATTCACCTTAATGGGAAGGTAAAATCAAAGTTTGACTTGGCTTCTTTCTGTCCTTCCCCACATTGGTTTGTATCAAAATTGTCATGATATTCACTCCTGCAACACCACCCTTCTTTTTGCCTTCATACTCCCAATGTGCACCTACTGCAGTCCCAAAGGAAAGGACACATTAACCTTCCTAAGCAGGAGGAGGAAAGACAGACAAGCCACAAGTCAGTAAGAATCTAGATGAAAATGATGAGACCACAATGAAGATTTGTAAGGATTACAAAGCATGGGTGACATTTTGGTTCATTGCACTCAATATCAAGGAGTTCTTACAGAATACAAGTTCTTGCACTGTTTATTGATTTTTATTTACATTAAGAATGCCCAAATTTACTTTAAGAACAAATAATACCATACAATAGTACTGATCATTGTTCCTCTTCAGCAGTTTTTGTCTGCATTACAGGTAAATATTCACTCATTCATTCCACATCCTATTTAACTCTACAACTGCTCTAAATTTGTAATTCAGATTTTTTTATATATATTAAAGGCTTCACAACAGAGCTAGTTAGGTCTGAGGATATCATGACAAAATGCAAGTGCAGAGTTTATTCAAATAATGACAGATTTAAGCATGAACATAGTCTTGCTACAGTGCAATTTTAACTAGTGAATTTGTCCATGACAATGGTTGTAGATTAAATTCTGTTCTCAAGTTCTCTGTCAAGGTTAGTAAAGTAAAAAAAAAAAAAAGCATCTTTTCTTTAATTGCTTCATCCAATTTCTTGCCAGCCAGTCATACCTGAAAACCTGAAAGACCTATGAAAGGAATAACAAAATCCTTTACAGACTTAAACCTTTAGCAAGTCATGAATAATGAACAGTAAATTCCCTCTATACTGTCATCAGCTTTATCTCTCTCCATTGACAGCAGCTGTAGCCGAAAGGACTAAATAAAACCATTTCAAAACAGGTATCTAGGCTCTTGCCAGATTTTCCATTTTCTTGTACTGAATAAAATATGACCTTGGTTCTTACCACTGAATCAGGTTGCTACTCAGATAACCTGAAATAGAAAGGGTTGAAAAGGTGGAACAAAGCATTGTTTCTGATAGAAACTCAAACCTTTTTCCTTGATGACTTTCTACATAGCCAAATCAATAACACTAATGTATTTTTCCACACTTCCTTGGCTCAAAAAAAAAAAAAAAATCAAAACAAAACATACAAAACCCCAGACCAATATCACTATTGCAGCTCTGAATATAAGGTTACAAATGCCTTTTATATTCAGCTCCCCAGCAGATGCAGGTTTCCAGTCTCAAAAATTGTATTCTGACTCTGAGAATAATGCGTTTTTTGCATGTGTTTTTTTCTCTAGCAAAGACAAACTCTTTTCAGGACACTGCTTGTGTTAAGAGCAAAGCAGATGGGGAAAAAGTTGTATTGAAGATTAGAGATCCTATACTCCAAATGTTACATGACTAATCTAAGAAACCAAGGCCTGCCTAAAACCAGGTTCCTCCAAACCACAAGTTTCTAACCGGTAAGGAGCCCTCTCTCTCTGGTACACAGTGGGAGCTACAGCTCCAACAAATCTGTAAGATCTCCAGTATCAGACATACCTGGACAGCTCTCCTTTTTATTAAGCTATACCCCTTCAAAAGGTTACTTTTTTCCAAAACCAGTCTTAGACAGGAGGGAAGACAGTACCTTATTCATGTTATTTAAATCAAATCTGACTCAATTTGTGAAAGCTGAATTCATAATGAAACAGCTTTGCTTTCAAGGAGGCATGACTGTGTAAAGCAATACAAAAAAGTAATTTAAAAGCAGTATGTTGATTATATATACACAACAGTAAAAGATCTGCAAAAATTTGTAAAGCTCCATAAGCCCAGCAGATATCCTTGTATCCACAACACTTAATGGAAGATGACCTGCTAGACTGGGACAGCACAGCTGTTTCATGCTCTGGTTTCAAATATTCAGTTCTGCAAGTAGGAATGGAAACATCTTGGAATTTTCCCATTTGTGTTCAGTGGCATACAAATATGAATGGCCAGCAAAACCAGAAAACTTCTCAGACAACAAAATTCTACTAGACTTTTAGACCTAACTCTTACCGTGGGAAATGCAAATTTGAACATGCATGACATGCTCTAGAATTATGAGCTAAAACCACATTTTTCCCTCTCATTACAGTTCTTTAGTAAAATAAGAAATTTTCTGCATTTCTCCCACATCATAAAGCACACCTATTTTCCTTAAAGTGGCAGGATATCTTGCTCTAAGAGTAAAGCATCCTTGTCCTGTTAAGCACCAAGTGTCTCAGCAGCTTATTGCAATTAAATTTCACATCCAAAAAGAAGAAAGTGAAAAGGTGAAACATAACTGATAGCAATGATAGCACAGAGAGCCACATCAGTGAGGCATGAAAACATACCTTGGAAGAAATGACTGAAAGCATTCCAATAACTAGCCATAAAAAGGCACTGTTCTAAAGGATGAGCCACAAGTCTGCTGTTTGGAAGAGGCAATTTTTCATGAGCTTCTATAACAACTTTTTATGTACAGTCTATGTCGACAGATAAAGTACCTTTGATGATGAATAGTGATAAGCTTTACACTAAACTTGCCAACTACACTCTAAGTGCTACACGATCATGTTTAAGTAGAAGACTAGGATGTCAGAAAAATGGAGTTACCTAGTAGCATTTGGCTGCTATAGAGCTGCCTGGAATTTTAGTAGGGGTACAACAAACTGTTCTCTCAAAAAGCAAGAGAAACACCATATTGCAAATGCTACCACTAAGCATTTCCTTTTCCTGAGAGTGAAGAACCAGCAGCAGTAAGATCTTGTGCTAGAGGACCACTGCCTGGTCACAAGAGAATGCAAGCCTAGCCTACAAACCCCTGATAAAGGCTATAAAGGGAGGAATATCGTTAACCCAAGAAATGTTAGCTTATGTCACACTTCACAGAGGAGATTAAGTGCCAGAAGAGATGAACTCACATGCAGGATTATAGATGGAACACCACTCTTTCCCCAGTATTTTCTTGGGCATCAAACACAATGGAAAATACTTTATCTTCAATCCAAGACCCACCTATCAAACTCAAAAAACCATTACACTATCCTAAGGGGAAAAACACACAAGGGAAATACACTGAGTGAAGAACAGAGATAGCAGTGCAAAAATAGCGGTCTTAGATGCTCCGTCGTGACTTCAGCGGATGCTTTTAAGGTAGCATGGCATAGCAGCCATATGCTAGCCTGTATCACTCAGCTAGAAAACAAGTTGTCACCTTGAAACAAAGTCTAAAATGCTCAAAGGCAGTCCTGAAAGTCAATTGACCTTATACACAATCTGCTCTGCCTAGTCATTCAGGATAGCATGTAATGCTGTGTAAAGGAGACATTGATAAGAATCTAGACATAACAGTAACTACACTTTACTACAAAAGCAGTGCATTCAATAGAAACAGCTTAAATAGAGAATATCAAGCTAATGTTGGTGTGAACATATGCTCACACAAGTGGTATCACATATAGGTTCTGACTTCCTCTAACCTCAGGATGACATTGTATAAACTAGATTTTAGAAAGCTTTTAATAAAAGCATATGGGTAACTAAAATCCAGTAAACAAAGACATTAGAACCCCATAGAATAATTAACTAGAAAGTACACCAGAAAGATCTACTGATTATTGAAAGTTGAATTCAAGCTTTATTATATTCTCAATTATAGCTGTATTTTACACTTGCATTCATTGCACTATGAAAAGGCAGAGATTCAAGTAAAGGACAGTTCACTGAATCCTGCTGGCTGCTTTCTAGCTTGTGGATAAAATTAAACCTTTGACTGCCAAGCATCACGTATTGTGCTTAAATTGGGCCTTAGGAGGTTTTTATGGTCTGTTTCTAGCCATCTTAGAATAAGGAATCCCTCCCCAGATCTACCTATCTTGTCAGGTTTTAGTCTCTAGTTTGCCAAATCTAGACTGTCAGAAAAAAAAATTAGCTTTCATTCTGGATAATTTAAACTTTTGAAACCAGTTATTCAGACACATTCCTTTTGCAAAGTCTTCAGAATTCAGTTATCTTAAAGGCTTTAGTATTACCATACTCTCACTTTTTCAAAAGGAAAAGCTGAGAAGTCACCAAAGCTCAGTGGCCTTGCTGTCAGCCTTTAAATATACAATTAATTTTTATGTTAGAAGCATTTGTTTTATTTCTCTTTATTTATTCTTAAGTGAGGGAGGGAGAACAGGGCCCTTCTAGAGATATGCAAAGAACAAATCAGGAAAAACTATTACTCATACAATAAGCACTTTATTACTAAACATTATATATTTTGCTAACTAAACTCTTACTATTGTGTATTAGCAGCTTGGCCTACAGCTAACAATTTAAGCTACTGAGTGCCTGCTGGGCGGGGTAATACTGATTCTCACCATCTTAGGAGGAAAATCAAAAGTGACTAAAACTAAGTGGCAACAGAAAAACCAACCAAACAAAACCTAAACGAAGAACCCCATACACATACACAAAAAAATAATTTACTTCCAAAACTGACACATGCTTTGAACAACATGATTTGAACAGAAAGCTGACACATAGTCAAGTACATACATACATACATAGCAAACAGTGAAGAATTCTAATAGCATTACGTTAATGCTTTAAAAATTTAATGGATTTTTTTATAATGCAGATAGCACATGATACTATATAGGGAAAACATTTTCTCATGCATTGTTTGACATCTGTCAATAATCGCAAACAGAGGAAGTAACAGAGATGTGAAGCAACTAGGAAATTGCATTTTAGAGGCTATTTAAAGTTACTTCCTTGAATGTGACTTTAAACATCTTAATTACTTATTAATTACCTCTAAGATGACCAGACTCCAAAGGAAGACAAAAATATGTAGTTTCTACTAACCAACATTAAACAATGCCATTTTGCACTGGGGGAAAGGGGGAGTTGCATAAGAGAAATACCAATACTGGTTTTTATGGTGCATGTACAGAGTAGATGACAGATGCTACAAATATCAGGAGCGACCTACATACAGAATAGACCAAGTCTGACCTGCCTAAAACTGTAACCAACTTGACATTAAGCTGTTGCTGTGATAAGCAAATGATAGAAATGCAAAGTTATTCAGTCTCTATCACGTGAGCTCAATCTCCTGCAGCCATTTTCCAGTGTCACATAGTAAATGCAGAAGTACAAATGAATCTTTAAGCACAGTAGCTTTAGTTACAAAAGTAAATACATTAGCATAGACATCTGTTAGAAACCAAACATGGCTCCTTGCTTTACATTCAATTTTTAGGGAAAGTATTTGTGAAATACAAGTTTGATTTTTTTATGTATTCCTAGAGAGTTTCATGGGTAAACTGACCATACAGGGTAAGCAATCTTCCTGTTGTGTTCTTCCAAAGAAAAGAGAAGAAAAAAAAATGGAAGGGTAGTCCTACGATTGCAAAAAGTGGAAGACTCCAAAGAAGGCAAATTGCTTTGAACTCAAGAGTTTATGACAGACACTGTTACTCAAGTTATTCTCAGTTTATAATTTCTATTTTTTATCAGATAATTTACAATATAACAGAAAAACCAAAAAGCTCTACTTAAGTCAGTCGTCTTATATAATCCTAATAATAAAAATTGGAACCATTTCTGACCTAAAAATTACCAAAAAACTTTAAACGCCAACAAGATAAATTCTTGGTATGTTAATACCTCAAGAACAACAAAAAACCACCTATCAAATGTGGCAGACATTGAAAATTTGGAAATGCCTTTACTCTGAATAAATGTGAACAAAATTGCAAGGTGTCTGATCATAACATTAAGTAACTCTCCTCGACAGGCTGTGGAACTGACTGCATGACTCACCAGCAGAACAGTCACACGCACCCTGCACATGGTCTTCTGTAATTATATCCCTCACAGAAAGCTAACTTATGTTGGCACATCTTAGTCCAATAAAAAATATACACTTCTAAACAAAAATATTCACATTCCAGGAGGAGGCACTTAGAATAAACAAATGAGAAGAGATCTGGAAGGTACATAATGACCACACTGCAGATTTAAAATAGAGGGATAGAGGGTCTTGTCTTTTTTCTAGAAAGATTGTGAAGAAATAATAAATCACATCAAAATGGCTTTAAAAAAGAAATACCACTGAATGCCAGTCCCTCTTGTCCATGACGACTCTATTATTTACCACCTTCCCACTGTGTTAGCAGTTTCTTTTAATTTGTACACATTGAAGAAAAGCTGCATGGCCATAGGGGGAAACAGGCAGAGATACATAAACTGAGAACACTAAATAGTCCATACTTCTCATCAGCAATCACCTGAAAACCTAGAAGCACTAATAACACTTATCCAAAATGTTTGCTTCTGTGAGTTGTTTCCAAACATAAGCACATACAAAAATTCCCTGGTTAGCCCTTAAATCAACAGGTTTTACTTGTTATAGGGGAAACTATTATATAGCAGGCCAGTTTAATTTTTATCTTAACTTAGAAACAAATGAACAGCTAGTCCCTGATTTAATACAACTTCAGTGCATTTTTTTTAAAGCAGCATTTGAAAGTGAACATTGTGATTGTAAATTTTCTTATCCTACAGTAGTGTTAGGCAGGACATGTCTAATCCTTCCCTCAGAATCAATGACACAAAAATCCTGAGCATAAGCACTTCCACTGAGTTTTAGAAATTTTTGACAAAAAGCACTCACATTAGCATTAACATGACAGGAGCAAAAATTCTTAAGAGAAAAAAAAGCAAGATCCCAGTCCCACTAGACAGGAAGTTATCTTAACTTTTAGGTACAAATTCAGAGCCACTGCTAAAAAAAGGCCAAGTGCAGATTTGCTAGAAGGTGTCAGTGGACTGTACCTCCCTATTGGCACCTCCAGCATAGTATGCTTAAGTTATGCAGTGCAAATGATACTGTGCTGTTTTCCCACGTAAACTGGGACTGCATCTAGACCTGGTATCACAAAATTACAGGTTGGAAGGGACCACAGGTGATCTTGTCAGACCTCCTGCCCAAGACAGAAGCAATACTGAATTCAGACCAAACAGCAGAGCTGGGTCCAGGAAAGCCCCATGGGCAGAGATCTGCATCTGCACTGGGCAACCTGTTCCCAAGCTCAACTGCATCATCCCCATCCTCACATGCTGAACACTCCTCTGTTCAAATTTACAGTTGATTCTCATCATCCTGCCAGGAATCTCCACTGTCAGTCTTCTAAACAGCCTCCTTTGTAGGTAGAAGGTTATCAGATCTCCCAAGCCATCCCTCCTTCAGGCAGGCTTAGTTCTTTCTAGCTTTTTCTAGTAAGTCACGTGCTCCAGCCCCTTGACCAAACTTATGCAATCTCAACAGTTTCATTTAGAAACATCAGCCAGAAGCAGTTTGCTTTAACCACTTCAGATTGAGTCCTCTTATTCTTTTGCACTGACAATGAATTCGCTACTTGTGGTAAACTACAAATGCCAGTAAAAGCATGAGCAAGTCATGAACTCTTTTGATAAAGGTAGATATTACATCCTATAAAAATCTAGTACTTGGTCCATTCTGCTGCTGAGATGGAAAGAAAAGGTGCATCAGAAAGCACTTATTTTCACACCAGGAATTTTCCAATCTCTGTGCAGTGCAGAAAGACCATAAGCAGGTTAAGATGTCAAAAGCACCAAATTAGCCTAAACCAGCTCTTACATTCATTACCACTTTAAGTATTACTTTAAAAAAGATGTTCTGAAATTGATACCTGAACCTTTTGATAGGTGTCTAAATTATTATACATATATTTATTCAACACATTTGCATTAATTGTCAGAAGTTCCAACTTCAGTGAGCACTTTAAGACACCATGGCAAAGGAAACCATTAGCGCAATAGGCACTATTACAGAGTCTGAACACTTTTATATGGAAGAGATCCATATAATAAACAGGGGTTTGTATAGCCTTTTCAGATATAGTGAATACAACATATGAAAATATTATTTGAATGCCTTCATAATACATGGGATACCATGAGATTTTGAGTACAAAAAATTTTAAGTTGTCTCTTAGGAGTTTCCCTACACTTAAATAGGAAGAATAATTACCTACTGTATGCAGGTAGAAGTTAATTGTAAAGCAGCAATTAAAACATGTACATTTGTTCCTAAGCATATCAAATCAGACATCAAAGATAGAACAATAATATACATAAGAAGACAGTCAAAAGGCTAAGATAGTTTATAAATAACATGCTGACACCTGTATATTTCACACGGGCAAAAGGCAGTGTACAGGTCTGCATTAAGTCTCCACTAATCATCTTTACTGATAAGACACAGGAAAAAGTCAATCCACATAGAACCTTCAACATAAAGTGAAGCAAAATAGTAAAGGATGTACCTGGCACGAAGCAGTAAGGAGAAAGCCAAGCTATTACAAAGTTATTATTGTTTCAAACTTTCTTTCTTGAAACCCACCCTCCAAGATAGGTGTGATTTTGCTTTTTCCATCCTGTATCAACATCAACTTCCAAATAGCTGGGGTAAAGACAGGGAAAAACAAACCCCTTGTTTCTGTTCTGGTAGATATTAACCCAGCATGGTCCATTCTTTACTCTTACACAGCCTTTCATTCTAAGCATGAATAACCTACTCTCAAGGAACAACAGAAAGCCAGGTACTTCTAGGTACTGAAAGATTTTGATCAGAAGTTAGGAAGACCTCTCTCAAAAGAGTTTAACGCTGTTGTGAAGAAAGAAAATAATTACTTCAGATAGGACAAGAGAGACATGCTTAATCAGTACAAGTAGAACAAATAGACTGAGTAACTGCAGAGATGGCATTCTGTGAAAAATAATACATAAATCCTTTATTGTGTTTTATGTTGCTTATTACTCTGCGTATCTTATCTGGTTGAACTCCACTCATACAAAGAGTTACTTGTGTGTCAACTTCTGTCAGTGAGAGAAATCAGAGCACAACATCCAGTACAAGTTTAAGACGTTCAGAATAAACATCTTCAATCAAGGACCACACTGCACTAATTACACTGTCTAGGTTGTAGCATTAGGGTCTTAATCCAAAACCATGTATTAGGTTACTAATAGTATCTACTTAGTTACTAAATAGTTACTAAAGTATCAACAGTTAATTGTGCAAATAAAACTAAATCAGTGCCTGCACTTTCAAAGAAGGAAGGAAAAGACTGATCTCAACACAAATACCACCACAAATGGTGACTGGAATGGAAAGAGAAACTGAAGATTATGTATAAAGCCATTGCATATTCTTTCATCTTGAAAAAAAAAAAAAAGAAAATTACAATGGAATCAGATGACAGTTCAAAAAACTGCAGTAGAAAACCCAACACTATTTTACAATTTTTGACCTACAATTGCTAGCATTTTTTCAATAAATCAATGATCTGGCAAAGAGAAAAATTAGTTGCAACAGTACTCCTCTCTTGATACCATAAGTAATTTCTTAAGCAAACTACAATTTATTGTTTAATTGCTTTTAAAGTCTACCTGCAATTTCAGCTCTCTTGTCTCCTTTCAACGGGGAATGGCAAGGGTAGAGGGTTAAAGTCACATCATGTTCCTCTAGTTTTTATCAAGGATATTGACTATAACTGAGCAACTACTATCCAGTCAGAAAATGAAGAATGCTAATTCAAAAATTAAACCATGCTAAAATTACCACTATGTTGATTCTTCAGCATGTACGTGCACAAGCCTTCAGCAGATTATCCATCAAATTTTGACTAACATCTTTGAAGACTGAAGTAACAGAAAGCAATGATGACCATGTTCTGACCAAGTGGCAAATATATGGAAAGAAGGGAACAGTTGTCTTTAACTTGGATAGTATATGAAATACCACAAATCGCTACCACAGGACGCGCTACAAAAAACAAACCCCAGCATTCTGAAGCCTTGATATAACCAATTGCAAGAGCAATCCACACGTAATTCAACTGAAGTAAAGAGAATAAAGCTTAAAAATATGAGTACATTTTAGCATTACAGCTCACACTAACAGCACATAAAAAACTCATTGCCACATAACTTCAAGTTTTAATGAAGATTACTATAATTCTGTAATTTATGCATTAAACTAACACGAACAAATGGATTAAAAATAATTAAATAATAAAATCTCACCATTTAGACAACTGACTAATCCCTGCCTTCAAGTGTACATATTAGTCCAGAAATACGGCTTTTTACCACAGATTGAAAAGATTTCTGCTTGCAGAAAAGGATAGTATTTTGAGACTTATTATCTGGAACTTTTATTTAAACATGAATGAGAAGAAAAAAATTACAAGGGGGATGGAAATTCCAATGTTAAGGCTAGAAAAGATCATGTCAGTCATATGGATTAGTCTCCTAAATGCTGCAGATGAGACAACTCCACAATGCAGTGTCACTTCATGGTCATGCTTCTTGTATTTATGCTATAGCCAATCCTTCAGGTAAGTATAAAATCCTTAGCTAGAAATTTTGAGTAACTAACTCTTTATATCTTAACAGCTATTTACCTTCTTTGTTATAAATCCATGTGTTGCTTCTAGACTGAAATTATGCAGTGAAAATAAAGGATGGAACAAAATTACATCAGAGAAAGATGAATCCTCAGCAACAATGTGGAGATGCTATCAAGTCAGTCCTTGCACTGGAGAAATCCAACTTGCTTTATGAAGGAAAAAAACGTAATCATACAGGTATAGAATCTAAAAGTCAAGAGAAGAATCCAACTATTCCCTCTTACAAATAGAGAGCTAAAGAATTTGCTCTGAGAGCTCTGACCCTTGTATACAAAGCAGTGCATGCATTCAGATTTACAGCAACACCTAATTGCTGATACAACAGCATGTCACCACTGTTGGTGGTCATCTAGGTACTGGAAACAGAAGAAAACCCTTCTTTTTCTGCTCCTTAACCATTACAATCCAAATGAAATTCATCCTCACTGGAAAGCTGTTTTCTGCATCCTTCACTAAAAGATCTGTATTTTATTTTAAAGTATGCACTTTGTGTTAAGCTATAATGTATTAGCAATTACTCCTAAGCTTTTACATATCTAATTTTTTTTCTCACTGAGGAAAACAAGTATCTGTCATGAGCAAAAAAGATAACAGGACAGAAGAAGTATTTCCATTCCTCAGAATCCCCACAGATAATTTAACCATGGGGTATGTCACTTAAGATGAAATACTGAAGGTTTATCTTGATCACCACTACAAACAATGTGACAACAGTTATGTACAACCTTCAGAAACATCAGATGAATAAAAATATGTTTATTCAAATGTAACCCTGCTCCATAAACCCAATATAAACCAGAAAGATTATTTACACCAACTGCATTTTGAGGTCTTGGTTAGTCCAAAATCCTTCTATTGATGTTGTGCTACACTCTGAATTAAACTAAAACCCCAAATACTTGGTTCCTTCTTACTACTACATTCACCACCTGTCAAACTCCTGTTTCTAAAGTTTCCTATACTGAGCCCAATGAATTCTTATATGGAAGCTACAGCCTCTCTTCATACCTCCTCTTATGCTACTTAGGTATTTCAAATTCTTTCCCTGTTGTCCTTGTTATTAAGGAAATCAGAGACACTTTCCAATTTTTTTAGATTTGAAGCTACTTCAAGTATACTAGAAAAAGTCTTTGAAAAGAGACAGAGACACAAATTATAATTTCACAAACTTGAAAGGATACAAGAATATTAAATGTATATCAAAACCCACATCTCTGTTACAGGCAACAACTGAAGAACAGTAGACTGTTGTGGCAACCAGGTAACTAATGTCCCTTTTTTTTTTTAATTAACTGTTTAATTTAACAGTTGGCCACAACAAAGATTATAAACGCCACCCTACAGCCATTTCCCAACAGGGTGAACTAGGACTTCAGAGTGTGACACAATAGCCATGGGCAGCAGGGCATCCACCCAGAGTCTTATGGGTCCCTAGAATTCCAAAACACAAAATACTATATATTACTAGATTACAAAATTCAGGATGAAGATGAAATTTTGTTGGTTTGGTTTTGGTTTTTTTTTAGTTTAAGAGGAGTTGATTCTGCAATACTCTTATAACCTAAACCATCCCTTCGTCATCTCCCACTTTTTGAGTTTTTCTAAAACACAAACTTTTTCTCCCCAAATCACTTTTATCTTCTTTCTGCATCAAACTGGAACTTCTTATCCTCACCTTCCAGGCTGCACAAGTTCTACCCCTGTCTCATATAGTTTGTATTTCCATCACCTGCCTGATGACAGGCTGTATTTCACTAAATACTCTTTCCTTAGAGGCAATGTGGTTTACTATTTGTAGGGACAGTCTGCAAGGGCTTCCTCGATGAGTCAAAATGACAGTTAAGGAATCTTAAGTGCTCAGTGGAACAGGGTGAAAGTGCTACACGTTTAAATAAAAGCATAAAGAGAAAACAAGTATAATAAACAGAATTTACAAGTTAATAATTATATAAGAGGAAAGATACTTAAGTCAAAATACTTCTAAGGTTGTAATTTTCAAGAACGCTCCAGAAAGCAATTCTAGGCTTTCTTCCGATCATAAAACCAGCAACAAAACACACAGGGCCGGCTAAGCTTAGGTCATCTTTTGGTGCCTCACTTTACGTGCACGTCAGTGCGTTCCATACCCAGAGGCTCTCCCAGACCCCGGGACAGGGCCAGGCTCCTACAGGCCCCCATCTGCCCCAGAGCCCGTGCCAGCTCAGGGACACACACACCTCCTGCTGCCCGAGGGCTCCGGGAGCGGTCCCTCCACACCCCTCAGCTGCCCACGGTACCTTGCGCTACTTTACGACAGCGCTCGCACAACTTCTCCCAGACCACCAGGGATTTTAGAAGGCAAAAAATGAAACCGGACTCGCGACACCGACCCCAAACCCGCCGCGGGAGGCTCACAGGCCCAGCCCGAACGTTCCCTCCCCGTACCTGTCCATGGTCTGCGGCAGTGCCAAGCCCGTCTGCTCGGCCATGGCCCCGGGCGGAGGAGCGGGCCCAGCCGAGGGCCCGGAGCCTGACAAAGGCGTCACGCGTGCGGCGGCGGAGAAAGGGGAGCGAACGGGAAGGCGGCAAATCCGCCCTATCGCGGGACGGCCGGGGCGGCCCCTCCTTCGGCAGGCGGGACGCGGCACAGGGCCGGTGGCCGGGGCAGGACGGAGCTCCCGGGCCGCCGCGGGGAAAGGCGGCGAGCGCTGAGCGCAGCCGCGCCGCCCGTCACCGCCGCCCGACCCCGCAGCGCGCCTGCGCCAAGGGCGGAGCGCGAGCCCGTGCCCGGAGCGCTGGGAGCGCCGGGAGCTGTAGTCCTGTCCTAGTCCCGCCGCGGTCCCACCGCAGTCCTGCCGCCGCTGGGAGCTGTAGTCCCGCCGCCGGCGCGGGTTTAAAGGTCCGGCGGGGCGCTCCCCCTGCCCTGCCCATGTCTCTCCTCGCCGCCGTCGCGCAGTCGCTGCCCGGCTCCGCGCGCGGGGCAGGTACGGGAGCGCGGCGGGGTGGCCGAGCGGGGTCTGCGGGGGGAAGGTCCGCGCCCGGCGCCCCTCCCCCCCTCCCCGCCGCCGGCCGGGACCCCTCACGGGTGGCGGGTGGAGGGAGGGAAGGAAGGAAAGAGGGAGGGAGAGAGAGAGAGAGAGGGAGAGAGAGGGAGCCTGGGCCGCCTGTTCTGCCTCCTCCCGCTCCCGCAGGGACCCCCTCGGGCAGGAGCATCCCCCATTCCCTGCCCTGCCGAACAGGTGCAGGCGGCCCCCGGCTCTGCTTGGCCGCCGGGCCCCAGGACCTGCCCCCAGGGCGGAGGGGACCCTGCCAGGTGCCAGCCCCGACCGGGCTGCCCAGAAGGGCCGTGGCTAGAACGGCGGAAGGGAAATTAATCCTTTTCAGTGGGGGTGTTGACAAGGACAAGCACTCGGCGCCCTTGTAAGTGGCACTTGGTGCTAGATGGAGGCCCGGTGACCGCTGGCTTCTGTGTGCAAGTGGGGTGAGGGATGGCACGGCCGGTGGTAATGGCAACACTCTCTTTTGGGTTTGTTGGTGTGCTTCCAAATGGGAAAAAGTCCTTCTAAGGTGCTTTTAAAGTTTGTTGTATGTTCAGAAGTCAACTTAGACCATCACAATGTGAAAAACTGGAAATTTAGACGCTGAAGAGCCTTAATAGAGCAAAGAGGTGGATAGCACCTGGAAAGAAGTTGCCTTTCCAGTTCTCTCCACCATGGGTGTCTGTCTCCCGCCCTCAGGTCATGCTCCCCCAGCAAAGGCAATAGCCTGTTTTTCGGAGCCAGTTGTGACACGACAGATTCTTGGAAAAATCAATTAGTAAAAATCAACGTCTAATTTCCCTTTTCAGGTTATATTTTTAAAGAATAGCTCTTGTAATAAGTTTTGCTATATGAAACTAGTCCCTCTACCTTGTGTAAATTACACTGCAGTTGCTGTTCAAGGTTGCAATTACAGGGCCAAGCCCAGGGTGCAACTGTGCAGCTGCATCAACCTACAGCTGTTCTTGGTTGAGATCAAGTATTTGTATGTATGTGATAATAGACATCAGGTGGAACAGGAAGGCAAGTTTAGGGAATATACTGGATTCTTTTACTGTGCTATCTTAGCTAGGGACTATACAGTCTGGTTTTGAGAGTCTTTGGGGAGAGAAAAGTGTCAAAATGTGTATAAAACACCTGGACTTGGACTTGTAAGCAGTATTATGTGCATAATAGTATGGGCATGTATAAAAGTTGGAAGGGTGTTGTTTATTTTCTAATTGCTACAAATATCATAAAGAGGAATGCTGAAGTATTTACAGAGATGCAAATGTTTCTTAGAGGAGGAATGTATAGAAACAGGTAGGAAGAAGGTATCGACATCGTGTCTCAGAAAACTTATTTTGTACTTATTCTTGGGACCATAAAATTCAGTGTTGCTACCACTGTTGAAGGTGTTGGTTGTACAGTAGCCTGAGTAAACCACATGGGCATGACCTCCTGGAAGAGATCCTAATACACAGTGTCCCAATTACAGCTGTCCATGGCATGTAAGAGCAGTATTAGATATCAAGGGTTTCTGGTTCCTATTTGTGGTCTGGACTAAGCTCATTGTCTATTGGCCAGAACATTGAGCAGCTAGGCTAGCCTAGCTTAGGTTTTTTATATTTATTCTCAAGTGTTACAAATAGAAATAGGGAAACTGGTTTTATTTCTAGGACTATGTGGTTTGTGCAATTTCTGTATTTTTGCTTTTGAGTTGAAAGGATATGCTAGTTGCCTGCCATTTATGATAAAGGTCATAGTGACTAATAATGGCTGTGAAGAATATTTACATGAAGAAAATATTCTAATTTTTTTCCAATCATGAAAAATAAAAATGTAACAGGATACATAAAAGCATAATTGAACAAGCTTTAGTGGTTTTAAACTAAGAGGGTAGATTTAGATTGAACGTAAGGAAGAAATCTTTTACTATGAGGGTGGTAAAGCACCCTGATGGTGGCATAGGTTGTCCAGAGAGAGGGTGGATTCCCATCCCTGGAAGCATTTAAGGTCAGGTTAAGCAACCTGATCTGGTTGAAGATGTCCCTACTCATTGCAGGGAGGTTGGACTAGAGGAGCTTTAAAGGTCCCTTACAACCCAAAGCATTATATAATGGCAGACCCCTTAACATCCCATGAATAGCTGAAAGATTCTGAAATGCAAAAACCCATTTGTAGAAACTACTGGACAGCTTGGGGTATACGTTCTTCATCTGCTCTTTCCAGAATCAAAGCGTGATCCTAAAATACATATATAACCAACTGCTTTTAAATTTGAAAAAACCACTTCCTTATTCCCAGACAGAGCAAGAGTTGTCATTCCATCCTTCTCTATTCTCCTTAACAAGACTGGATATGCAGCTGCTCTATTCAAATGCTTGTTTTATTCTCCCCTACAGTCTCTTCCTTCACTCTCCCTCATCCCCCTTTTCTCCTCATTTTCTTTCCACGTTTTGTTCTTTATGCTTCCTTCTTTGCATTGGCAATTTCCACTATAAATCTCAGATTGCCTCTTGCCTTTTTTTTCATTTTTAAACTACTGCTTTCTATGTCATCTTAATAGATCCTTAATAGATCCTTCTTTGTTTCTTCCTTCTGTTTCTCTGATGTTCACTGCACTCTGCCTCACTCTGTCATCCCTTACCTGCCCCTGGTAGTAAGTAGCTACATGTGAGCCGAGAGAGAACTCTCCTGGGAGCAGGCTCGGTTTGGCCAGTGCAAAGTGAGGGAAAGTGGCTGCTCTTCCTGGAGGTTTGCCAGAGCTCAGCTCCCGGACACTGACTGGAGGTAGCAGCCATTTTGAATTAAGTAAAACTGCACATTTGAAGGCAAGTACAGAACTTAATGAAAATCACCAAAAGCAATATAAGCTATTTCGGGCTTAAAATTGAGCCCTAAAATTGGCTATCAGATTTACTGTAAAATATCAACCTTTAAAATACTAAATGGTTTGATAAAAAATTTATACAGATTTAAGCTTAATAAAGAAGTTGACAAGCAATTACTGAAAGAATTACATGGAGGTAGATTAAATATACATATATGACTATTTCAGTGAGGCCTGAAAAAGAGGAAAAGAAGACAAATAATAAAGGAGCTGTGGAAATAATGAAGGAACTGTACCTTAATACAGTTCCTCTGACCTGACAGTATTAAAACTATTGAAATTATTCACTGTTTTCAACAAAGCTAACTAACCCAGTAATATAGGAGTACTCTATTTTGGCAAATCTAAATGCTAAGGGTTATGATAGTAATATGTAAAATTAAATTATAAAATCAGGCATTTTTCATCTACTTGGTTCCATTTTTTAAAAGATAAGTAGCCCTCAATTAGGCTAAAATGAAACTGATTAAGCTGAAAAGCATGTTTCTACAATAAAACTTGGGTTTTTTTCAGTAGCATAACACTTCATTTTAACCTTCAAGCTAGTTGGAATAGTCACTTTCTGTCAAAAAGACTAGTATGGTTTGTTAGTCATATGAGGCTTAAAGAGGCGTAAATTGCTTCATAATGAATTTCTTAAAATAAAAATACACTTAATAGAATGTTAATGGAATTAACTTGGCTTATTTGGGCCTTTCTTACATTTGTTTCTTTGGAACTGGCCCAGGTCAAGCAATTCATATATCAGATTGCATTAAGCTCGTGTGGTCTGATTCAGCTGTCGTTACTATCTTTTAATTTCCAGTTACGAGAAAGTTGGTTGCTAGAAACAAAAAATAATTGTTTTCTGCTAGTGGCTAGTTGATCAAAAACTGCCTTTACATCTTGATTTTCTTTGGTTCTGGAGTGCTTTTCCTTATCCTAATGATTGATCTACCAAGTGAAACTGTCCCCTGGGAAGAACTGACAGAAACAGTGTGGTCCCTTGCATGTGACTCCTCAAATAATCTGAAAAGCAATAACCCACAAGTAAATAGGGACATAAAGGAGGAGCATAGAATGCCTAGAGCCAGCCCTGTGATAGATGGGATGGTTCATAAAATTAAGTGTTTTCAATTGCTGTAAGAAAGCAGTTTGGCTGCTTTTAATGATTCAGAGTAGCACAAACAGGTTAGAGCAAGTGTTGAGAAACTCTTAATTACAGCGTTGATTTAGGGCAGGCAGACCATACAGTCCAACATAAACAGAGTGCAGAAAGCAGAGACGTAAGTGTTAGAACAACTCTCTTTCAGCTGCCCTAATTTATCTTTCTCAGCTTTAGTCATCTCTCTTTCGTGCACAAAGCTATGCATATTTCATCCTTGGAAAATCAGCCTGCACTTTTATAAAACACTGTTATTTTCACACTTCTGAGTTCAACTATGTATTTCCATATGAGCATTACTATTTGGTCTGAATAATTAGTATTATGAATTACCCAGAATAAATATGCAGAATAATTCATGGACTAGTGCAAAACAGAACACCAAGTGCCAGTGAATGAAATTCTGAAAACTTTACCTGACCTATATTAATGATCACAATATTAATATCTTATGAGAGGAACTTGTGTCAGGCTGTATATTGATGTGGAGGCTGGAGAGATGTAGATGGTGGGTAGTGAAAGGGAGGGAGGTGAAGTGTGACACCACGGTGTACAGAATAGATGTTAAATGGGATGTTAAATAGTAACATTCACACCTTTTTTTTCCTGATTTTTTTCTGAACAGCTTATTATTATTTTGGTAGAACTTTCAGTGTAGTAACAGCTTAGTAATGAAAAAGTTGTAATTTGAAAATTGGAAACTATTCAGATAGTACAACTTTTCACCTGTGTGCTGATTTTGATTTGTTTTTAAATTTTCATACTCGACCTATTTGTGTTTGAGTTTCAGAATATATTTAGAGATTATATTATGACACGTGATTAGTTAATATATTCTTCAGCTAAGCAGAGTGACACAATTTCCTTTGTATTAACTGTAAATTTTGTAGCTGGTATGAGCTTATAATTAATTTCTTATGCTAAGAGTTTGTAAGGGAAGTTTGGAAGTACTGTAACTATTTATTTGTCTAGCAGTTGTTCTGAATAGGTAGCTATTTGATCTGGGCTTCTAAATTAAACTGTTTGAAAGCTCGTATTTAGTTAGTCACTTTCAGCTCAGTCTGACAGATATTTTCTCAGAGCTGATGATTCAGATTGCAGCAGTTTTCTCTGGGAAGAGGGAGTGTGCACTTTTTTTTTCCCCTTTCGAGCTCTCCTCCTTTCAGAAAGCGGCAGTGAAATGCTATCTATAGGTAAGACTTCAAACCCCATGATTCCTTGGGAGAGCATGCGCTGAAAGCTTCCACTTGTCAAAGTGCTCTTGCCAGACTGGTCGACTATTTGTCATATACCAAACCTGAAAGAAGAAAATAAATATACTCTCCTTTTGTTGATCTTTAAATACAGAAAATCCAAAGGTAACTGTTCCTTGAACATTTCTGTGTTGGCTGCGTGGGTTTCTGCATGCAAATGGAGCTGGTATTGCTATGGGGTTATAGATTTCCTGTAGTGGATTGTAAATTGGTAAAAATACTTATACCAGCAAATAACCAAAGAGTACTGCATACTAGTCCAACATTAGACATTGGCTGGCCTGTCTTTCAAAGTCATTTATTAACCAGTATTTTTTCATTTGGACTGGCTTCATTCATTAAAGGAAGGTCTTGACCTTGACAGAAGGGTTGAGCTGTGCAGTGATTTTTGCCTTTAAGAAACAATATGGAAGGGAATGTGAATCACAGTCCTTAGGATAAAGTTCAAACCCAGCTAGCCTAAGTCAAGGTACATATTTGAAGCAACTGCTGTGCTAGCCACTATAGATAACCGGGTGACTAACTAATTTAAATATAACTTTATTGACGACAGAATTTTAACATTTCAGCTGCTATGTTTTTCTCTCTAAAAGTATTTTTATACTGATAGCTCAGAACCAGGGGAGAGGGATACACATGATCCTTTTCTCCCTCTGATGTGGAGTCATCAGTAGTTTTATGTAGCCTTAGGAGTAATAGCGATGCGGGTAGAAGTGAAGCTAATGGAAAGTTACACAGACAGAGCTTGGTATATTGTGGTTTACTGCAGTATTGCTTTCAAATGCCTTGCAAGGTTTTCTGTCCTCCCAGCAGCAGCAGCAGCGCTGCCTGGAACAGATGCAATGGTTTACCCCGTCCTTAGGAGCTTAATGTTGTCTCACAGCATGGTCTGCTCAGGAAGCCTTGCTGCTCGCTTTACATGTTGAACTGGAAAATAAGGGGGAGCATAAGCAGTAACTTACTTGACAGCAGAAACCTCTCCTGACATCCATTTTAACTAAAATGTATGTGCATGTCTCAGAAGATATTTAAAAGAACAAAAAATGTAAGATACACCTGGACCCTCTGATGTCAGAAAGGACAGTGTCGACAGTTTCACACTTTGCCACCTTTCCGAAACAGTTAATTGATTGGCTTTACATTGTTACATTACAAAAACAATCCTAAAAAAATGCAGTCTCAGGCATGTAAATGTCATATGATTAACTGAATAGAAACGCAGTTAGGTATTCAGTGATGGCCATCTTTGACATAGTTAATTAATATAAGTGATTTGGGGCTCATTTAAAATACTTTTGAGATTTAGAATGATCTCTTCAATTGACTAAAAGCCTGCAAAATGTGGAGGTTCCTGCTGTGATTTCATACAATTGCTGTTCATTGATGTCTGTATTGTATTACTACTACTGGGTCTCAAAATAATAATAAAATCATATGATCTGCCCTGTTTCATATGAAGCACCTTTTCTAGCAGATATAAGCCTCAACCATTCCACATACATTTCCTTTCTAAAGTTTAAACTTATGTATTGATTTAGCAAATAATTTGCATCACTCGTCTTTGTCTCGTGCATATAAAGATGTTTTTTAATATGCAGCATGTCTATATTGTAAGTATTTCGACTTCCCCTGGTTTTATATTTCATTTGAAAGCATCAGAAAGATCATAGTCTAGTAATACCTCCCCGGTCTGCTGATTTTGACCTTACGTTTTTCTAATGAACAAATTACCGATGATTTCATATGTATGTGTATAAATAGAGCGGGTATGTGTATAAATAGAGCGAGTAGATAGCTGTACCTTCAAGTAAAGGACTGCTTTGATGTAAAATAGCATTTTACGCGGAGAGATCGTAAGGTCACCGAAGGCAAATCTAACACCCATCGGTGGCTTTGTACACGAAGTGTCTCCGCCCCCCCGGCCCCCCTTGCCGGCTGTGCCATCGCCTCCGCTGCCCGGAGCCGGCGCGGGCTGGGCGCAGGGACGGGCAGGAAACGATTGTGCAGCGAGGAGCCGCTCCCGTATCAGTGCGAGCGTCCGTGTGCGCCTTCTCCCTGATAAACCTCAGTCGCTGGAAGCTTGCTTGTTAATTAAGGAAAATCGGTACCCGGCTCCTTTAAAGGTCCCCTAATAGAAAAGGGGGTGGAGAAGAGCGAAGACTGGTGTCTTTTTAACCTTGCTGAAGGACGCAGCAGTATTTATTGACGTATGCAAATAACCAGGGGGAGGAGGTGGAGGAGGAGGGTGCTTGGAAAAACAGGAACCAGAATCAGTTTCTCATTGCAGGGTGAGAGCTCTGAGTTCCGGTGTAAGAGAAAAGAGACGTGGCGAAATTGCTGTATATCTCTGCCCTATAAGCACATCTCTCATTTAGACTGAAGGGAAACAAGGCATCAAAAAGGGTGAAGCATCTTAAAAAATATTTTAAAGGCAATCTAGCACGATCAAAGGTTACATATTCCTGAATGGGGGAGGGGGAAGATTACGGCTTTGCCTTGCAATATGCTGTAGCATAGTACTAGCAATAGGACGAGATTTTTGGCTGGCAAGTGCTTAAAACAGACTGGTTTGTGGTATGAATGACAATGTTAATAATCTGTCTTTGTGGTTTTTTCCCCTACTGTTTCAGCTGCGCAAACCATGCAGGATGATTTACTGATGGACAAAAGCAAAGCCCAGCCCCAGCAGCAGCGGCAGCAGCAGCAGCAGCAAGATCCAAACTCAGCAGAAGCCCCCTCTACACCCATCTCGTCGGAGACACCCAAACCAGAAGACAACAGTTCAGTGACTAGTATCGGCACATCGGCTCCTTCCCAAAATAGCAAGGAGAAGATGCAGATGGAGTCTCCCATTTTGCCTGGCTTGAGCTTTCACCAGCCTCAACAAGAACCTGCAGCCGGCACCTCCTTGTCTCCCTCGTTTGGCAGCACCTGGTCTACAGGGACCACAAACACGGTGGATGATAGCTTTTTCCAAGGGATTACTCCAGTCAATGGGACAATGCTTTTCCAGAATTTTCCACACCATGTCAACCCTGTATTTGGTGGCACTTTCTCACCTCAGATTGGCCTAGCTCAGACTCAACACCACCAACATCAGCAGCAGCAGCAGCAAGCTCAGCAGCAGCAGCAGCAGCAGCGGAGGTCACCTGTAAGTCCTAATCAGGCACCTTTCGCCCAGAGAAATGCTGCTTACAGCCATCAACCCATCATGACCAGCAAACCGTCTTCCTCCTCTGCCTCCTCTTCTTCCTCCTCCAGCTGGAATAACCATCAAAACGCGGCTTGGAGTACACCTTCCAACCCTTGGGGTGGGCTGCAGGCTGGTAGGGACCCTCGAAGGGCAGTTGGAGTGGGGGTTGGCGTGGGAGTGGGAGTCGGCGTACCCTCCCCCCTCAACCCCATTTCACCCCTTAAAAAACCCTTCTCCAGCAATGTCATTGCCCCTCCGAAGTTCCCACGGGCTGCACCCTTAACCCCCAAATCCTGGATGGAAGACAACGCATTCAGGACGGACAATGGCAACAATCTGTTGCCTTTTCAGGTAAATGACTACATGCACCTCCTGCGTGGTGACAGCTATCACAAATTTGTATCTTTTGTAGGGCTGTGTTTCATGTTACTGTTCTGAGTGGCATCTCCATAATTCATATTTGCATCAAATAGTCACCTTATATGAAAACAAATGGGGTTGAACCTAGGGAGTGCCTACACAAAGATTTCCAATACTAGCTTAAGGTTTAAAATCCCATTTTTCTTGTAAGTTATTGTTAAGTGTGGCATATGGGGCTTTTTTGTTGTTGTTTTTTGCTCTTTTTTTAGCATCTGAAAGGTAGTAGCCTTCATGAAAAACAGGTTCGTCAGACTATGTTCCCTTGGTGCTGTGTTAGAATTTTTTTCGTATTCTCCCATATGTGAGAAAGCTGAGATGTTGAAATTGCTGGCTTCAGTTTTCTAACTGGGCTGTTAATTTTAACCAAAGGTGCTTCTTGACCAAAAAATTCAGTTAATTATTTTATCACCATTGCAATAACTAATTGTCCTCGTGCTGTGGTAGGATTTAACGGGGAGTCTGTTTGCATAAGGTAAGAAAAGCTGTGTACATCTAATATGTACACCCTGCTGTTATATTCACAGTGGACGTTTTGAATACATCTCGAAGCAGCGTGGGTGTGTATGGAAAGAGTGGCGTATCTGTCCTTTCCAGTAAGGAAATGCCTAATACAATTGACATGATTTAGAAATGGCAGGGAGGTATTGTATAAAATGAACCATTTTATGTTGTTCAGAATATTTGCAGAGAAAAGAGACAATAGGACACGACCTTCAGAGCCATATTGCAATGGAGTCTATTTACTAGCTACATAGCTCTGAAATATTTAAAGCTGCAGTGCCCTTCACTGTTTTTTTTTTTAAATCTATGACGACAAAGCAGATCAATTGCAGCTGAAACTGGGCCAAATGGAAGATTTGCAATTTTAATGCAGAATGAAACCTGTCATGGTGTGAAATCCATTTTAAGTTGAAAAAAAGCAGTGCTTGCACTTGCAGTTATATCTATACTAGGTGAAGTGAATCTTAGACTTTTTCTAGGTTAGCTGTTTTGGTGTCAGACAAGTCAAAATTTTCTCCTTTGAAATACAGTTAAATCATTCATATATGCTTGCTCTTTAGGTAGCTGTTTCCTCAAGGAAGTATGATCTCTCAAACATTTTTAACTTATCAGTTTGGTAAGAATAGCATTTAGATTGACAGTTTAAGAAACACAGTAAAAAAAAAATCAAACAAATGCACCCCCACCCCCATTATTTTAGGAGACTGTTGAAGTAAAATATATGCAGTTTCCAGTCCCATTCAAAGAGGACATCTTATAGTCAGCCCTGAAATTTCATTTTGCTGCTTCATTCTGTTTAAAGGGAGAGTTACAATTTTTTTATTGGTTGCCCTAAATGAAGGTGGAGTGGCTTCTGGTGAGCTGCTGGTTAATGTCTCTGAAGCACTGAAGGCTGGAGGAAGATTACACTTTAGACACAATATGCCTGCTGTAAATACTATGTTGCACAGAGCACAGCACCACAAAAGCTAATAGCTCCCAGTCATTTTTTAGGAGTGGGAAATGTGTTTCGATTTACAAGTATTCTTAATGGTCTACATGTAAGACATTACAAATTTTGGTATATTTGAATTAGTAGTGAAAACAACAGTAAATGGTCTTATTTCTGTGGTTTGGTTAGTGAGATACATCTTTAGTGAATACAGAACTTTATTATTGTGACTGTAAATTCTTACAAATTAAACTGGCACATATTTACTCATCACTAGGAAAAAAAGTAGCTAACTGCTCTTAAAGAAAAGTTCTTTTGATTTTGAAATTAATCTTTCAAAAAGCTAAAGTATTAGCCAATATGTGAATTTGGAAGCTTGTTTTCTTCTCTGCGAATTTAACCTGGTATCTTCACGTTCAACTGAAAGCAAATGCTTAGGCTGTTCTCAGCACCAGCTGGTATAGCAGTCTGATTTCAGAGACACAGAAAACTTTTTTTTTCTATTAGGCTCCTTTTTTTTTTTTTTTTTTTTTTTTTTTTGTACAAGCTGCTGAATTTTGCTTATTAAAAATTGTAATCTAGGTTAATGTTGATTGCTGCTATACTTAACAAAATGCCAAAGACATCTTGAAACCATACTATTGGTAGAAGGCAACTGTTTAGTTTCACTGATAAAAATGAAATTCAAATTAGTCTAAGAGTTTGATATTTGCTGCCAAGGTTCTGGTTGTCTTTTTTCTTTTTCCCCCCACCCCGAAATTGGGCAATATGTTAAGTTCTGCTTGTCAGCACTATCAAGTAGTTCTGGCAGGTTTATCCATGTGCATCTGCCACCCTCCATAACTGCATGGTTTTGAGCTACTTTAGAAATACCTTCCAGTAAACTTTCTAGCAACACACTTATGCATATTAGCAAGTTCTTCATGTTAACCAATTTTTTTATGTTAAGATTATGAGGCTTTCTAAGAAAAAAGAAAATTATTAACACGTTCACTGTTTGAAATAACATCAGGGAGAGCTATTTTTACAGGTCTTTGCAGTGATCACAAATTTTAATCAGAAAAGATCTATAACCAAGATCTGTATTCTGAGTTATAATATTTGAAGACAGGTGATACTCAGCTATTGATATATCTTGTTCTAGGAAAAAATGTTCAGCTTGAAAATGTTTCTCTTAAGAACATGGCTATAAAGCAATATGCTAGGTATTTTCATCCCTTAATTTGAGTAATACTTTAGTGCATCTTGTATGTCAAAACCAATTGGTGTCTGTCCCAAGAAACTGTGCTGCAGAACACATCAGAAGGTTTAAAATACCACTTGGTAGGAATTCTGCTGGTGTTTGCCTCGTGATTGGTGTTGAAAAGTGGCAAAAATGCTTTGAAGGAGACCACACTCATATACTTACTGGGGAAAATTGATTGCAATGTAAAAAAACCCATGGAGATACAAAGCTGATAGTTGAAAGGAAAAAGAGAAGTGATCAGTCTGGAATGGAATGGAATGTAGCAAGTAAGAGTTGAAGACACGATCATGGGAAAAGATGTTTAACTAGGCCAGATTGGAAATACAAAAAACATGGCCAGTTTGTTCTTCTGAATATTCTTTGGCTTCTGAGTGGTTCAGGTGGAGCGTCTCTGACTGTCATGTGGCAAGCAGTCGTGTTGTGCTAGTATGTTAGGTGATCCTCAGCTCTGGCATTTGAGGCTGACATGAACTGATTGTTCCTGGGACACTGTTCTCACGGCAGTGGCTCAGTTCTATTTTCCAGCAGAGTCGTGGGGCTTGTAGAGAGCTGTTGTCATCTCTTGCTTCTGAGCTGCTCCCACTATTCTCTTTCCCTTCACTCCTCTCAGGTAAATACTGTATTTCTTTTGGCTTTTGGCCATGTGAAGATAGTGGGACACAGCTTGTGGGTTAGGAGGATTGATCATGCCTGAAATAGACCCTTGGAGGCAAGGATAAGAAATTCTCTTTGCAGGGAAGATGGAGAAGGAATTAAATGTTTGCAGACCAGTATTCTAATTAAGTATGTCTACCTTGTGGATTTTTAATTATAGCAACACTGTAACAGTTTTCCAGAAACTGTGCTGAGTTTTGATGTTTTCCCAAGTAATGTTCTTTGGAAAGAAAAAATGCATTGCAGTTTGTGCTCTGAAGATTCTGGCATGCATCAAATCATTCTTGGCAGCTTTACTGATAAATATTTTTATAGCAGGAATAAATAAGGTGATGTTTATTGTGTATAAAGATAGTTTTAACGTGCTATCTTTTGCAGGGAGACTGAGAAAGAATTTTTTTGGGGGAAGTGTTTTGGTGTGGCCTTTTTTTCCTCATTGTTTTCAGTTGGAATTAGACTGGACCAGATAAAATTATAAGCTAAATATAAAAATTTTATAAAACTTCAATATTTCATACTTAAACAAAATGCCAATTCTAACATGCAGTGAGTTTGTGTTTAAATTTAAGTGTGAATATATGTATAAATACGGAGTTCAAGTATTGGAACACTCACTAGCGTAACAAAGTTTTGTATTTATGAGTAAAGGAGTTTTACTGGCTAATACACTCTGGTGACCAATTTTAAAAACTTTTTTTAAATCTAGAGGGATTTTTTTAAGTCAGAAATAGTTGCATGCAGTAAGTCTATTTAAAGATTAATTTTTAAAACACTGTATTTCTTTAGTATAAATCTGGCATTCTGGGCTCTAACTTCTTGTCAATTTAATAGGTAGCCCCACTTAGTAATGTTACTGTTACCTTAAAAACTATTTCTTAGCATGTAGTCCAATCTTAATTTTTCTTGTGTGCATGATGCACGTCCTGACAGCCTGCAACTTTGTGGACAGAAAAAAAAAAAAACGAAAGTACCTAGGTCTGCTTTTTTCCCCCCCTCCATCTTTCTTACATGCTTCTGTTGGTACTATTAACTAGCACTATTTGTAGCTGGATTCTGAATACTAAAATGTGGGAGCACATATTGTGGTATCTCAGTAGTCTTCCAGTGTAACAGGTACAAGTAACACATGATGTTCTAGTTTATTAGTTGTGAGGTATTTTACAATTTTTTGTTAGATTTTAAATTTGATTGAATTCTAAACGTCTGCATTTTCAAATTAACTAAAACATAGTAACAGTACAGGAAAAAAAGCACATGGCTGTTTCATATTCAAAGTATGATGATTGAACACTAATTGCTTATTGATTAGAGTTTTGATTTTAAGTAACCAATCATTGTTTAGCTGTCAGTTAGTGAAGGCAGAGCAAAGGTCTGAGTTCAGTAGGCAGCTGATACTCTGATCAACTCCGTACATAGACAGGACTTCCTTAAAAACATTAAAGGTATTAATATCAAACGATGAATCAATAATTCCATTTTAAAGATTCGATAAAGGACTTATCTGTCTTTGGGAGGAATGGTAGAAGGGAAGGTGAAGGGCATGGCAGTTCATTTTGCTATTTCCCTTCTAGGATCATCTCTCCTAGTTTTCATCATTTTGCCTAGGCTGCTTTTGTGAATGAATGTAAGAGGAAGAGAGACCTGGAAAAGCAGTGTTTTCAGGTTCCAGTGGTTTTCAAGGGGAAAAAAGAGAGTTTACTGAGTGAATGATGAATATTTCCAATTGTTAGCAGTCGGTAAAATAGCTCTCCTTTCATTATTAAGGTCACTCGTGAGTAATTCCTAGCAGACCTATACTAAGGGGAAGCTAAAATATAGCACTGTTTAGTTCAAAGTTTGAAAGGGATCTTAAACAGTACACACCTGAATTTTGCTTCTATTCTAGACTTTGCAGGTTTTAGTCTATTGTGCTATTTTATACATTCTGTACCTAAATTTAGGGTACCATTGCCATGTTTTGTTTCATTATTTTTTTAAATTTAGTTTTTCCGTGTTTCAGAAAAGCATTGCTTTTAAGCAATTGTTAGAATGCTGCACATACTGATACTAAGCAGTTGTCTCAGTAGTTAGAAGAAGGTAAATTTTTTGTATATAGAATTAGATCTTAATTTGTGTAATCTTTTTATTATTACATGTAAATTTTAGAATTTTAAAAATGCAGATTGTGAAAGATCACAGAAACTTTGCTTGTGTTTGTTCAGACTTGGTCAACATTTTCATTTTCATAAGTTTCAGTTATATGATGCTGTCTTTTCCTACAAGCTATGAGTAGCATTTGTAAATCACAATTCATTGATGCCTTCCTTTCCCTCCTTGTTGGGGACAAATGGCTCTGTCCCTTTACTGTATGTTTCTCAAGCTCATTCCAGAGGTAAAATCTTCAATTTTTCTAATATCTTATAGGAGAGAAGCACTGTGCCAATCAGGATAGATATTGATCTGCTTTGTCACAACAGTATTAGAAGGGGTGATGTGAACTCCATTCTACAGAGGTAAATTAGAGGCACAGAGTTTGGGAAATTAATTTTCTTCTCAATGCTATCTGAGAAAACTAAACATTTGTAGTTTTTTTCTGAAATACTTAGAAAACAGGTCTTTGAAAACAGAACATCCACTGCAGTCTCTTAAGTTTGCTGTTTGTGTGAATTAGGCATGAAAAAGTGAAGAAAACAAATTGTTTCCCGTGAAAACTTTTAGTTTGCGTTACATACCAATTACTCAGAATTAAGAAATTTTCATCAGGGAAGAGAAAAGAAGCAAAATATTTAATTTCTTTAATTGATACCCATTTTTTCTTCAACTGTGTATGTTGTTCTCTGTACATCTTCCAGATTCTGGAGAAGTCTTACTCCTGCTTTTCCTAATTCTTTTTTTTCTGGATAGCTTTGCAAAATTTGCAAGAATTTGCAGCAGATTTCTTTTAAATTCCTAAAGTCTAAATAAACTAGTTTAGCAAAACTACAGATTCTGATCCATGTTAGGGTGATAAACTTCACATGATTCATCACCCAAGTGAAGAGGCTTTTGATCAAGTCTACAGTTCTTTGTTCTTGGTTTAACAAAGTTAATGAAAGTTATGTGTACAGAGCACCAACTGTCAATGGGTTTCAGTGGACATGGCCCCTTTTCTTTGTTTTATCCACCCTTGAACTGTTCAACTGCTTTCAAACATCCCTTCTATTTCTTCCTGTTCCTGATTTTGGATTTTTTTTTTAATGAGGCTTTTCGTTTGAGTTGGCCTCCCCTATTCCACATTCTGTGTCAAAGGTTCAGGTTACAGAGGAAGGCCCAATAAATCCCTTTAGTCATAAGCTGAATCATGTTCACTTAGTCCTGTGCAAAATTAATAGCATGAGGGGTTTTAAATAGGTTGAAACAAATTCAGGGAGAATGGAATTTCCAGAAATACTGGCTAGAAGTTCCAAATTCTAGAAATTTAGACATTTTAACCAAGTGATAACTTAGTGTGAACATGCAGAACTGGTTTTCTTTCCCCATGCCCAAACCAAGCTTCCAGAATGTGTGACTTGGGGTGGATTTTCACACAAATTGACAAAAAACCACTTCTGATGAAAATGAGGAAAGCATTATGGCTTAATCATGGGCATTTTTAATATGGTTTTGTTTTATGTCATAATCATAAGTGGATGTTCTGGTGAAATTCATCTTTCCTACATAGAAGAATTATTGTGAAGGTGCTCATCTTAAAAAGATTCATCCCAAAAAGTTATTTTTGGCAACGCTGTAGTTAACTTAAAGCTGATCTTTTAATGAGAAATGTCAGACAACAAAGAAATTCACCCACCAAAGCTCTCTGGGTTTTATTCTCTGAGTGGTAAAGGCTCTTTTTTGCAGGTAAGACTCATTTCCTACAGAAAACCTTTGGAATTGTACCTTCTTACGGAAATTGCTGAAATAAAACAGAACATTTTGTTTTAAAACACTTGAATGGTTAAATATTGTTTTGGATTAAATGAAAATTCCTAATTCCTTGTCGAAAGTTGCTGCTTCGTTCTGCTGAAGTATCTTGCTTTGTGAAAGAGATGTATTAAAAGCATTAATGAATTAACATGGAAGTAGCTAGTGTTACACCCATTTACTATGTGACCTCTAAATTTGTAAAGGGTTACCAAATTACTAATGTATTAACTGATTGTTAGCATGTTAACAGATGGCTTATAACCAAATCTAATATGATCTATTGGTGCCCTTAGTAAGCATTAAGGTGTGTAATAACCAAGTGTGTAAAATGTTTATAGCACACTTTGTGGGTTTGAAATTTTTTTAAACTACTTATAAAGATACCTTTTAGTTTTAAATCATGATGCCCACAACAGTTTGACCTAATTATTTCACCTCACTAAATAATTATCTTGCTCATGTATTCTTTCCAGGATCATATTGTTTCTTCCTGTGACAATTGGGGAAAAAAAAAAAAAAGAGAACAGAGAGACCTCTCAGAGTAACTGAAAGGGTTTTTCTTAAAACTCACAAAGCCTGAAGTAGCAGCTGACTGTGCAGCAGGAAGACTAAGACAGAACAAGAGAGTAGAGGAAACAAAAATCAGGAACAAGAAAAAGTAGGACTTTTATAGTACAGAATGAAGGGGAAGCTGTGGCATTTTCAAATGTGGCAATACAACATGACAATATACTCATTCACTTTCCGTGGATGAGAATTTCTGCAAATAAAATCTTGCTGTTTGGACCAGATTCAACTTTTAGTGGAAAGGGTCCTCAGGTGGGTGGCTCCTGCTACTTTTGGCTGCTGCTAAGTGAAGCTATACCTGTGACTTCTGAGTAAGAAAATCAGCCATAATTGCCAGCAGATTTTACGAGTGATGTTTTGATGCAAGTTTCTGCAGACAGTCTTACCTCCTTTGTCTAAACAGGAACACCCTCTTCTGACATGGTTTTACAAAGTAGTAGATTACCTATATAAGAGTTTTTTCTTGCTAGGCAAGGGAGAAGTACCCGATGTTGTGTATGCCATTCAAAACGAATTGAAAATTGATTGTAGTAAATTTTAGAGGTTTTTTGAAAGGCTTCACTTTGTATAGAAACTGGAAAGTTTTTATGCTATTTCACTTGCACAGTAGCCTTGTTTGAATATAAACTTGAACTGGTGAATGTCTCAAAATATAGCTCAGTCCTTGACTCCACTAGACATGTAGCGCTAGGAGAATTAATTTAAAAGAACAAATACAGTGAAAATAGCTTTTTTTATGAATACAGGTGTGCAAAGATGCATGTGGCAACCATATGAGATGCATGGTTTTTCATACAACCTATAATTTTGTTACCTTTTCACACATAACATTTGTAATTGTCTAGAAATCGACTAAAAAAATCTTGTATTTCTCCTTTTTGTGTTACTCTTTCTGGTTGATGAGGTTCCAGTTTATATGGAAGATTGACTCCTTGAGGTCATGACCTTGTAGTTAGTGCTATTAAATATCAGTCTGCTGTGCTGCAGTTTTTCAGTTCTTTTTGTGTGATGAGCTTATCTCCTCTGGGTTGATGATATCTTTTAAGTATTATTATTTTTTTTACTTTAATAACCAACATTACTCATTTCAAGTATCTCAAGTGATCTCAACAAAACTGATCTCAAGATTTGCCTTTAAGAAACTGCATTATTCACTTTCCTTTAGCAGATTCTGTTGAGCATTAGCAGGTCTTTCCCATTTTACCATTTTCTTTCTTATCTCAATTGCACTGATTTGGTTTTTTTTCCCCATTTATGTGGTTACTTTGCCTGTAGCACCATGTGAAACGCTCTGTGGAAGTCCTCATTAGATCAGCATATCCTAGTCTTTCAAGACCCAGGAATCATCTTTTCCAGGGTATTTCATCAGTAAAGCATAATGCTACATTATTTCTGCACTGTATTTCAAAAGAGAAGAAATCCTTGAATTTCAGTCATAAAAACTAGAAACAGTGTTTGTCATCTATAGTTTCATATCCTGCTTCAGCTATTGCAGTTCTTTCATTTTTATTTTGCTGGTCAGATACATATAGTACTGACATTGTTAGCTGGACTAGCTTTAGTGGTTCCACTGACTGCCTTACTGACTCTGGCTCCTTTTGATTACATGTTGCCATGCACCTGGTCTGTTAGTGAGTTGGATAGATGATACTGCTTTCTCTTACTGTTTATCTGTCTTCTCTGTTTACCCTTGTTTACCTGATTTTTTCTGTGAATGGGAAGACCAGTTATGGAGGCTACATTATTTTCTTCTGACTTCTTTGGCTGTTTTATAACTTTTTTATCAGCCTTGCTAGAATTTTTTCTAGACATTTGTTGTCCAAGGTATTCATGCTGACCTTCTTACAGTTTCCCTGAATATACATAAGTGGCTGAACATCCTGGTTCTTTCCTTGTAGCAGCATTTTCTTAAGATGCCTGTCAGTTTTTATTACCTTGTGGGGAAAAAAAAAAAAAAGGAGAATTCTGCAAATCAGGTAGGCTTTTATCTCAAGACATTTTTCCTGTCTGGAGCAATCTTTACTAAATTTGCCACGTGCTAATCAGTTTAGCTCTTATGATGTAAAAGGAGAGTGCTTTTCTTGCTCCCATGAATATGGTTTTCAATTTCTGCATAAAGGTTTCCTTTTGGTTAATTGGCTGTTCACACTTGTACTTGTGTATCTTGTAAGTGATTTCTGAATTATTTTAATTAAATGCAAATGTGCAGCAGTAATTTGAATGCATAACACCTACCTGACAACACAACTGCTTATGGCCTCTTCTTATCTAAGGGGAAGAATTTTTTATTCTGGTTATTTTAAAGAATTTAACATAAGTATTCAGGCACTTTATACATATACAGTTAGTTATTCTTTTCCTCATATCCTGTATGCCTTTAAGCCCCTTATGTAATAAAAGATGGAAGTATGCCCAGTGTGATTCCGTTACTATTTTAATATATTATCACATGAAGCAATATATTTAATAAATTAATTCTGAATTTTTTATTAAATTGAGGTTTTTTTCATACATGGGATGATTCAGTATTTGCAACTGGAAAAATTCCTTTGTTTATAAAATTTAATCTGAAATGAAATTACTTGCATATAATTGATCTGAAGAGTTGCTTCTAATTTAAACATAATTTTGGACTAGGATTTTTTTTGCTCTGCTTCTGCCCTTCCTTCCTCTAAGTGGAACTTAATGTTACAAGTGGTCTTTGTCTTGCTACTGTCTGCTGTTTCCTGCCTGTTCAGTTGCATATATGCAGCCTTTGGTAATTTCGCAGATGATCAAATACTTAATAGCAAATATTTTTAAATTAGGGTTTCTAACATAATGACACTTTAGGAAAAGGTTTGCCTGATGTCTCACTGGCTGTACAAGAGTCTTCAACTCATGTTTAGAAGTAGGCACACAGCTTGAGAAAGCTGTAGTTCTATTTCCCTTACAAGAAGGTGCCTGAGACAGCTTGGAATTCTGTGATCGATTATGTCCTTGATAAAATCCCAGGATGGGCAACATTTGCTGCCTAACTATTCTCAATCCCGTTAGGAAGAAGGTGACAGAGTGGATTGTTGTGTGCCTCAATTTGTCATGCATATTAATCATGCTGTAATAGCACAAAGTTAGGACTTGGGTAGTTCACATGAGTAATTGGTAATTAATTAGTAATTAAAAGTATATTGCACCTAATAGGTTAAACCTTTTCTTTAAATCCTGCTTGCTGCAAAGTGACAGCACTCTGCAAAGGTCAACTCCTTGTTTTTCATTGCGAGTGTTTCTGGCCTGGTTCAGGCCTCTGAGTAAATACTGGTGAATGACCCCAGTTCCCCCCAGCCCTTAGGAACAACAATCCCCACTATACTATTTCATGTTCTGAAATGGAACATGACTGTCCTCTCTAAGGGTAGTTCTCCAAACCTGCAGGTAAGGATCTTGTCCTGTGTGGAGAGATGAAATGTGGTACTTCTCTTTTGTTGAAATAGCTGCTGGAGTTCTGACACCTACAAGATTTTTGTCAGGTGGCACTCTTTCCTGAGCACAAGAGAAATAGAACAGGAGCGTGACTTGAAATGTGCCAGTTAGATATTATTTTAGTCACATTTTTCTTAAAAGCACAATGAGTTGGGGTGAGAGACAATATTTTATTTGTCATCAGGCTTAAACATTTCAGTGACACTTTTTTTCCCCCTCTTACCAATATATTCCTTGTCACTGATGATCAGTAACTGTAGACAAAACCACTGTTTCAGAGAAATCCTTGAGTCTCCTTTGCTTGGTGGCCACAGTAAATGAAGCTACTGGGCAATGGTGCTCAGACATCTGTTTGACAGTGATTACTTGTGTTCTTTTCTATCTCCCATTTTGTCTCATTATGCTATCATACCATGAGACAGTCTGTAAATCTTTGAGGCAGTAGCTTCCTCACACAGTATGTCTCTACTGTCTTTTACATTCTGTGGTCCAGCCTGCGAAGTTTGATTATGCAGATCCTTTCACGTTGTAGCATCCCCAGTACTCCCTCCTCCCTTGCATCTCTGTAGTGCTTTCATTTTGTGATTTGAGGTTTGCACTTGTGCTGATTTGTCTGGCAAGGAGTTCTTAGGTCAATGTTAGTTTTTCCTTGCTATGGAACACAGACAATGTTCTACTGAACAGAGCAGTAGAAGCCCAAAGGTAGCTTATCAGTGCTGAACTCTTGCACAGCCAGCCAATGAACCAGTTAAATTATGTCATTTTAATAGCTCAAGGGTATAATGAATGGGCTTGTAAATTCTACTGCTGACATATTTTTTTTTCCACTTGCTTGTTTTTGTGAATTGATGGTCATCTTGGGTGTAACTACTTTAATCCTATATTTTACAAGTGTTAGAACCGTTTGTTACTGGAATCAGTAACTATAATAGAAAGTGGATACATCAGCTTTCTGAGATGCATTCAGCAGCAGGACTGATGAGCAGATTTTTATCTGAAGCATCACATTGAACAAAATATGACTAAACATAAATCCTGTCACTGAGTGCTCAGTCAGTTGTACTGTCTGCAGATCATTCCCTACAGTAGTGTATTGGCTGTAAAAATAATGGATGTTTTGTTGATCCTTCTGATTCTTTTTTTGGTGGGGTTTTTGTTTGGGTTTTTAAAATACATTGTTTAATTGTTTTCATGGCAAAAGATGATGTTTGAAATATTAATTGTATTATATTATCATATTTCTGTTTGCCAAGATGGTAGCAAGGCAAAAGATGGTGTTCCCCATTGGAACATTTGACTCTTCGTGCTTTACTGTCCTTGAATGGAGAAATAACACTAGTGATCATGAAAATAGTATGCTTGGCATATTATAAAAATCTGTATTGGAAGAATAACTTAATCAGTTATCACCTCTATTTAGGAAAATGCATCAGTTAATAAGTTATCACCTCTATTTAGGAAAATGCAGGGCAAATTCAATTACTTTCTTCCCCCCACTTTGCAAATACTGAATATTCTGGAACTTGACAGGATACTTTGTTTAGTCAGAATGATGCCAAGTTGTATAGCAATAAAGACTGAACTTTCTTATATATATTTTGAACATGTATTAAGGGTGTACAAAAAGGGAATCTCAACTGCAAAGTAAAGGGACATTAGACCCAAATAACATAATTTTTATTAGTTTTTGTAATTCTGTATAGTGCTGCTTGTATCTCTTCCTATTTCTTTGCTTTTTAGTTAATCTGAAAATAAAAATTACAAACATTTCACTAAAAATTTTTAGAAGTCAGAATTTGTAAGGGGTTAAAGTTTGAACACAACTTTACCTTTCTTTGTGGAAAAATTGCTTGAGTAGGTCAAGTTTTCAAAGCTTTTGGATTCAGTCCGAGTTCTTGCATGTTAACTATAAAAGTTTATGTAACACAGACAAGGTGGCTAAATATTAACTAGAGTTTTGAAATGTTATTTTTCAAATGACATGGAAATGTTTCCATAATCTATATACAGTTAGATATTGTTTTATATTTGTATTAAACCTCCTTATTTTTCTTAGAAGCCTTCTAAATAAGCTTAAAAAAATTCACCTTTTGCCCAGTGAACTTCCTAACACCTATGAAAATAAAATGTGCTACAGTTGGTAATGTTGAGAAAAGACAAACATATGAGAAGTTGATGTGTTCTCTGCACATTCCAAAAGCAACAGTAACATAAGAAAACATTCCCCAATTTGTTCCAGTAAAGGGACACAATAAATCCAGCTTAGTTTACTACTACCCAAAATTAACTGGAAAGATAAGAAAGTGGAATTCAAATAAAATTCCATTAAGACTTGATGTTAGTAGCTATGTTTCATTATGGGCATAGATGAATTTACCCTATTGTTCCATCCTACCTACATTTTATGTCTTCTTATTTGTTTTGGTTTATTCCATATTTTTATTAAATCCAGTATAAGGAAGAATTACTAACATTTCTGGTTGTTCCAGTTCTGTGTGCGTCTGGGTTGTCAGTCATGTTGTTGTTGGCAGCATTCCAGCACCAATCTGCAAAGGAAGTAACACTTGCTATTTACAAGTTTTTTTCTTTTGTACAGTGATAATTTTACTTTACCATGTGACCATATTCCTCAGATTTCCTATATTTTGAAAGACTTTTGAAAGTGGGATTGCATCCCAGCTGAAGCTGCGAGAAGTGAAGGACTGCCCAGCGAGCATTTAGAGCATGCTGTATGTGATTATTCATGTGCACCATCATGGTATGTTGGGCATGTCCCAAGCTAAACTTCAGAATACTTTTTTTTTTTTTTGCAGTTGTTGGTTTTGCTGTTTTGAATTGAGATACTGAAACAAGACAAACTTGTTTTCCTCGTGTTCTTAGTAATAACCTGTGCTGCAAGTGCTAGAACAGAGTGAGCGAGCCCTCTTTGAAACAGTGCTGGCATTTTACCCTGTGTTTATTCAAAGCTGTGCTTCCATTGACTTCAGCTTTAGTTGGCAATGCTTAGCAATCCTGTCCAGCCAAATCCAGGTTTATGTTGGGCACAGAACAAAACACAGCAGTGACCCCTGTGAAGAAGTTTGCATTGATAGGAAAGTTGTTTAAGCCGTAAGAGTTGTAGCTGTTCCCTAGATCTCATTCTTCTGATCAAAACACTGCGTGTAATGTCGTAGGCTCTGATGGCTCCTGTGACACTCACTGGAGGTGTGGTATTCTGGAAACAGTTAATATTTCAGTGAATCGAAGCCATCCTGTTGCTCAGCAGAGTTGGGTTGCGTTGTGCCACATACTGGTGCAGAAAGCTGGAAAATCTAGGGCAGCATGAAAATGTAGAACACTGAAATAAATTACGGAAACTGAGACAGTGTTAAGAATATAGGAAGCTTGGAAGCTTAGTAGAAAGTCAGTGAACTGAAATCTGTAGACCCAGGGAAATGTATCTTTGGAAGGGTCTAGATACTTGGGGATTTGTTGCTTGCACAGTAGAAAAAATGCAGATGAGAGGGATCTCTCAACTCCATGTGTATTTTATGCTATAGATGTAGATGACCATGCCAAACAGAATTTAACACATGCAGCTGTGTGTTCCATGGTTAAGGATTCTGAGTATGGATGATAGCTAGGCCTGGGCAACATGTGTTAGATTGCTGACATGCGTTCTCAGGGTGAAACCTGCCACTTTTTAACTGTACTTTAATAATTAATGGTCAAGTGTATTTTCTGCCATTATCCTCTTCAGAGACAAAAGAAAATTATACATCTTCAGGTTTTGGAGCAAGATGCATGTTCTCCATGTCTCTGCCATGGGATAGGTCAGTAATTTCCTTTTTTAGTTCATTAGTTCCAATTACTTTGGGCTACCTTTTCAAGCTGAGAGAGTTAGTGAGGAAATCAGGCTGTATTAAGATCCACTTCTCACCTGTTATGATCCTAGCTATAGATTTGGTCTTGACATTGTCATCCATGATGTAGTCATGTATTTTTTTCTCATTCTTTATCTTTCACTCTCAGCAGTAAAGACATGGTTTGTGTGTCTAGTGGGAGGGAACTGAAGTAGTGCTTGTTATGCCTTGCCCTTACACGCCCATGCTGTGAGTCTGAAGGGGGCAGAACAAAGGCTACCACATTACAGGGTACAAAAAATGGGAAAAAGTTCTTTTTATTTCAAATGTTACAAATGTGTCAGTACTTCAGGTACTGCTCAGTAATATTTGTTTCATAATTAAGATAACTTTCAAAGTTACATCCCCCTCCTGGAATTTGCTGATGCACTTATTACAACTCAGCCATGTCCTGGAATAAGTGACACAGGCATCTGTCCTAGAGATAAACACACCTCTTGAAAGCACTGTTTTGATTCATTCCTAGAGCTTGTTCATTATGTGTGTTGGATGGAGACTGGAGACCTCTGAATAGTTATCCTGGTTGTGTAATTAAAGACTAGCATAATACATATGCACAAAAGTGTAAGATTCAGATAAAATGCACATTGTTGTATTTTCTCATTTTATTTTAGTGTATTGAGTCTGCAGTTATTTTTGGCAGTTACTCATTTGTTTTGACTTTTTAAAAATTAAAATACTATAGACACTGTATTATGTGACATTTTTAATCAGCCTTGCAAGTAAGATATTTAGAGGCAGAAAGTTGAGACCCAACTCCAACTAAAGGTCCATTTCACTTTGTGATCCTTCAAAAATCTGATCCTGATGTGCATTTGTAATTTTTCACTATGCTTAACAAGTCCACTTTGAGGAAGTCTATGGCATGGATGAATGAATAGATAATAGCCATGAAGGGCTGGGATTTAAAGTTTTGGGATGCATCTCTTCTCTAAGAGCTCTTATTACTAAACTGTTTTTCTTTCTTTCAAGACTAGAGAATTCTAAGAACTGAAATATGCTGCCATATACACCGGTAGCTAACAAGGAAGGAGCTGCTGTCTGAACACAGCAGAAGTACAATCCAACATGGGCATGCTGGACTTAATCTTTTGCTGACTTAATGATTTTTCTGTAGCTAAAGGCAGTGCCTGGTAGCTGGAGATTTCTCTTTTATCCATAATGCAGTTTACCTAAGTAGGTCTTAGGAGCTTTGTCTTCTTTAGGAAGATATCCTTGTGAATTTTCCAGACTTGCTGGATTTTCAGATTTCTTTTCCAAGTTATTTATTATGCTTTTTCACTCTGTATTTTGTATATATTTTGTTTTTAGTTCACGGTCCTAGTCCCAGAACTTTCTTGTAAAGTTCTTGTGCACTGCTAAGGACCTTTATGAATTGTTTATGTTGTTGGGACTGTTTGGCAATAGATTGGTGGCCTGTGGAAACAATGCAAAAGGCAAATCCAGGAGATGGAACAGTATCAGCTCACAAAACCAGGAGAACCTGTTCATGCTGAGAAATAAGGAAACATAAATGTGTGTGTGCACAGAAGCACCAGTCATCTTGGAAAAAATTGCTGAATTTAGAAAACAGTTTTCAAATCTGCTGAGTACAAATGAATTACTACTGAATTGAAAGCTACTGAGAAAAATGGTAATAGCCCTTTTATTTAGGAGCTAGAATGTTAGCCCTTACTTGTGTTTTATCACCCACACTGCAGAGTCTGTAGTCAGCATGCGTTATACTTATGCACTGCCACAACATACTCGTAAAATCTGTTGCATCTAAAATTTCCTTTACTAGATTTATCTTGTGCTAGTACTATAATGGGAAGTGTTATAATTGCCTGGTAAAGGGTTTTGATTAAATTGATTTTCCTGTGTCTAATGTAGGTCTGTGTTAATCTTGAAAAGATATTGCAGGTTTGTATGCCCCTTAAAAGGTTATGAAGATGCAGCATTCTAACAAGCCTGCCCTGCATAACCTTGCCGCGACGCTACAATTTCTTTCTCCCTTTTTCCGCTTGTGTCCATGTGCACAGCTTCTTGGCAGGTTACAGAACAAAGTAGGACCTCCCAGGGATTTGCTGCTATAGTAGCATAGTTAAAATGTAACATACATATGTTAATAAAGGACAGTTAAATTCAATTTGTAGGCTGTGTCCTCTTCTGAACTCACGCCTTCCGACCTCTAAGACTGTAATCTCAGGAATGTTTAAAGTTAGAATAAATTATCATTGTGGCAAAAGCAACAGTCCTGCCCTTTTGCTCTCCTGCCACTGTTGGTTTTGCCAGCTCAGCTCTGCTATGGCTGTATAGTAAACCCAATCAGGGCACACATCTGACTGAAAAATACTTCCTTACCCCTATTCAGGATATAAGCTGTATCTTTGCATTCATGTTTTCTCTTCAAAAAGATGTTATAATTGGGTATTGAGGCATCTGACCTCTTTACTTACATGCAGTACATGTATCTAAAAGAGGCAAATAGAGAAAGACAACAAAAATTCTTGCTTTGAAGGAATGATACAGATTCTATTGAATCAATTTACTAATATATCACTAGAAAGGATTTTTTTCACATCAAAGTTAATGCTTTTTCTTTTCAATTTAGACTTGCATTTTTTTTTTTAAGGAAGTGAATATGAAATAAAACAAACTCTTCTCTCTGACCACATATTACTAAGAAGTGGGTTGTTTTAACCAAAATAAAGTTTTCTTTTTGAAAAAAAAAAAAACAAAACACCTCAGTGAACCTCAGTGTTTTGGATGTTTTTGTTTGGTTTGAGGTTATTTTTCCCCCTAGGATCTATTTTAGATTTCCTGGACATACATTTTATTTTATATTCCAATGTATTGATCCAGTTGGATAGGTGAACAAGTCCTCTTTTAAATACAGTATACAAATGTTGGCATTCTAAGCAGCTGTAGAAGACATAAAAATCATCAACAATGAGAATTGAAAATCAGTGAGCTCACTTGAACTTCAGTACTTAGTATAGCTTCTAACAGAAATCATGTATTATTCTTTGAACATCGTGCTTGACTGCCAAAAAATGCTCAATAGATGAAATAAAGGTGTATAGAAAATAATGGTAGTCCATTTATAAAAAATACAGTATTAGCACAGTATTAGAAATTGGGTCTTCAGTTTATAGAGTAGGCACTGTGGGAATATGAAATTTTTGACAGTAAGATTATCTGTATTTCAGAGTTTTCTGTAACAGCAAGCTTTTAATGATGTGTATTTATTTTAATTCCAGAACAGGAATATTAAAAGAAAGCTTAATTTATACCAGTGAACTCAGTTCTCTCCTTTACTTTTATTTAAAGACAACCTAAGAACAAGAGGGTTCAAGAGAGATAATATTTATTAAGACAAAACCTTTATTACCTTTTCTATGGATACTTCTGCTTTTTCTCTGAGGATTTTAAATTTTAGTTTTTCGGTCAATAATATCTTCTAGTAACTAGCATGTGAAAAACATTGTTCCAGGAATTGTGGGAGCATATTACAAGGAAGGTTTCAGTTTGCAGAGTAGACTGTTACACCACTCTTCATCAACTGTAGCATAATATAGTATACAACCTCCCCCCATTCTTTTTGTAATGATAGTGATGAGAATAGGAAAACAAATGTTTTTTTAGTGACAGGATGACTGCAAGGGGCCATTCTGTTATGTTGTCTTATGGTGTACAGTTCTCCAGATACATTGGTAGATTGTCCCCTCCATGTGATCGTTCCTGAGCTTTGAAACTGGTTGTTCTAGTAGGCCTTCTAAAGAGTGATTCTGGTTTTTGTTTTTCTTTTCTTTTTCCCCTTTACTTACCAAAAGCAGAAGCAGAACTACAGTGAATTAAAAATGAGAGATTCAAACAATACAAACCAAGCCTTGCTCGGGTTTTTGAGTGCCCTACAGTGGAAGTGTTATCCTAGCTTCCTTTATTTTTTCTTGCACCTAGTGTACGTTCCTTAAACCTGTCAGATTAATGTTAGACATTTGAAGAATTAATTGGTACTTTCTGGAGCAAAGGTGCCTGCTGGTGTCTTGAGCATTGCTTGTTTCTGCTCTGATATTAAGATAGCGCAGTGACAGAAGGCAGATGTTGAAGCTGTAAACCAAAAATCTCCGAAACAATTTCACTTCTCCAGTGTAAGCATTAATATTGCTTTATTTCTAAGTTGTTATTTAAGTGATAATGTTTAGAATTAGCTATTGCTTGTATGTATATTTTTAGAAGTATTTAAAAGCCTCTTTGCATAGCTGTACTGGTGAAAACAGCAGTTGCAAAATGAAGGGTATAATTTTAAACAACTGTAGACATATTTATAAATTTTAATTTTTTTCTTATAAAACGTTCTTGCGAGAAGAAATGTAGAATTGGATGCTGGAATTCATATAACAAGAAATGAGCCTATGTTAGAAAATTAAGTTTTTCAATAACTCTTGTTTTTTCTTCTTCCTTTTTTTTTTTTTCTTCTAGGACCGGAATAGGCCCTATGACACTTTTAACTTGCACTCTTTGGAAAATTCCTTAATGGATATGATAAGGACTGATCATGAGCCTCTGAAAGGTAAACACTACCCTCCCAGTGGCCCACCAATGAGTTTCGCTGATATAATGTGGAGGAATCATTTTACAGGTTAGGAATATTCATATGTCCATGCTTGCTTGGTGTTTAAACAAAAAATCAGCTTTTCAGTATTTCTATAAACTTTTTGTTAATGAATGAGTTTCCAGTTATGTGAAATTTCTGTTCTCCCATTTTAAGATCAACTTCTCTACTAGGAAGATAAGGTGAAATGTGTATACATTTATTGTAAGTGTACAATCAAAGTATTATCTAACTGGCATATCTGAAACATGGGATTTTGTATCAGCAAATTGTAGAATGAGATCTCTTGCTGCAGTCACTTCAAAAAATGTTTCATGCAACTGGAGTCCAATTGTTGTGTTCAACATCTTTTTCAAAGGTTATACTTCACTTACATGTGGATTATCAGCTACGATACTGTGGTCCCAAACCAACCACTGTATCAAGGTTACTCTCTTTATTTATTTCAGGTTTCTTTTAAACAAATTTATCTTAATTTGGATTTCAAACTGTTAGGAGGAGCCAAAAGATGTTAGATGTTGTTAAGTGCTGGGAAAGTGTTGATTAACAGTTGCTGTTAAACTGTGTTTGTTCTACCAGGTGTTGCATTAGACATGAAACCATTTCTAATACTTTGCTGGTAGTGTATAATGAAAGGTGTGGCAGCATTTCATTGAATTCCTGATCAACCTGCACCCTCCTTTGTCTTAAGTTTGAAACTTTGCTTGGAACATCACCCTTCTTGGCATATGTGCCCCCTCGTATCCCAGTAGATACTTGGAACAAAAAATAATTCTCTTAGGATGGAACAAGATTAGAATGTGGTTAGGAGGATTAACCGTACAAGATTCTGATGGGAAGACCAAATTGAAATGCTTCTGGGATATTTTCTTCTTGTTTTGGGGTCTGAGTTTCTCGTGCTCTGTTTGGTTCAGAGGAGGTAGTGGAGGCGCTCTAGGTGAGAAAGGGAGAGTCTATCCTCTTGTTTGTAGCAGCTGAAGCTCCAAACCCTTCTCTCAATCTGAGGTATGGTCAGACTTTGTCCTGTAGGCCATGGAAATTGAATTTATTTCAAGGTCACCAAAGCACTTCTTTTAAAGCATGATCCACTTGGCCTTGAGAGGGCATGTGATTAAGTGACTTTTTTGGGGAGGGATTTTTTTTTTGCTTTCAAGCATGGAACAGAGCAAGTCTGACAGATTGTTAGTGCAGCAGAAACTACCTGATCCTCACTCCTGAAATATTGAGTTACTTATATTGAGTGAGTGCTGACCTAGTCTGATTGGCAGGCTGGCTTGGTGCTCTCTAGCAAGGAGAGCCAGGGTCAGTCAGTCACTCAGTTCTTTTTACTCAGTGTATTTCTTGCTGTGAAAGAGATTTGAAATCTAGCTCTGATGCTTCTGGACTTAAATTACCGGCATATCCATCTAATTTGCATTTTATCATAAGCGCAGTCTTGGGAGGAGGTGCTCAGTAGCAGCTCTTGTTTTGTTTCTAAAACCAATTTCTTTTTCTCAGCCTTTCCTGCCAGATAGGGGAAACCTTCTGTATGTTCCTGTCTTTCTGTCCTCATCGTCTGAGAACTGTGTAGCTTTACAAATCATTTGCCATTTTTGTGCTTTGAGATTTAAGGAATGTAAATTAATTGAAAAGGAATTCTCATTTTCATTTGTCCTAAGACACTTCGACAGACTTCCCTACCTGCTTTCTTTGCCATCATGACCAGCTTCAACATTTTTCTTTTCTTTCAGTCAATACTCATAAATACTTATCTTCTTTCAAAAGGAGAGAAAAAAAGAGGAAAAAATTCAGTTAAGGAACTGTTAAGCTTTGCCTGGTTAATGACAAATTCCAGTGTATGGCCCAGGGTATCTGGCTGCTCCCTGTGTCAGTCATAACAAGGCCTCTGTAACAGAAGTGTGCAGTATCTCCCAAGATGTTTTCCTGGACGGTCTTATTTAGTTTCTGAGTTGCCAGTAAAATATATTATACACTACAAAAATATGAGGGATAGTTTTGCTTTAATAAGGAAAGGTTATATTTGCAGTATTTCATAAGCTTTTTAATTTACATTCTGCTTTGACCTAAAGCTGTAGGGCAAAAGTGAATTATCAGAATAGCTATGGGTAGATGCCGCTTATCACTGACCAGAATATTTCTTTCCTACATAAAAGTGTCTCCTGTCTGTGGTGTAATATGTCACTGTTGCAATATGTTTATCCATGTCAAACTATTGCATTACAACACAAACAGATGCATTCTGATCTATAAAAAATATTTCGATCGGTAGTAACTAGCAGCTGCCTTTGTTCTATTTTTAAATAATTAAATAAAATATTTCAGCTGTGTTAGATCATATGCTGTGCACATGTGCTACTGACAGGTCATGAAACTAAGTATGAAATTGAGGAGAGAAATCATGTCCTTCAAAGTATTTCTTTTAAATTTACTGTTACACTAGATAACAGTAATATTTGGGTTTTATTCTAAATCAGAACAGAAACAAACTTTGTGATTTACAAATCCCCACCTAACAAAAATTCTGATTTTTTTTCAGAGTATTAGTGTGACACAACTTCAAATATAAGTAATTGGAGACAACACAAGTACAAGGAGATTTCAAGAGTTGGCTCTATTGTACCTACTTTTAACAGAGATCATATTGTAGAAAGATACATAAAGCATGTGTTGATTATGTCATAATATTTCAGTAGAGATCAAGATGTTGAATATATATGTACAACATTCAGAGGCAGAAACAGCATCTGTGAGGAAACTTTTTGTCTTGGTTTTCAGTACTTACTTGTGTAATACAAAACTGAAGTTGCTGGGTTACTTCATAACTATTGTAAAGACTATCAGGTCATATGAAAACTAAGCAAAATTTAAGATTTCTTGTTTGCATTTAAATTAACTACATTTTGACAGCCAGTTGTTTGAAGATTACATGCAACTTAGTGTTGTAGTAAATATAGAATGGACCTTTACATTTCCACTTGGATTTGGATTAATTTCAATACATTCCACCTGATTTTGTTCAGCTGTAAGTGTTCCTAAGCTTTTTGTAAGCAAAGCACTAAGTTTGCCACATGACCTAAGAAAAGTGAAGGTGAATGGATCGTTTTTGTAATTGCAGTCAGCAACTGAACACAAAGGTCATGCAAATAGAACAAATGTTGTCATCTCAGTCCTAGAAATGGTGCTACCCTGTTAGAGCTTTTTGCAACACTTTCATTAGAAAAAAGTGCAGTGTACCAGCATTTCCCAAAATCTCGATGCTCATCAGACCCCTTTCTGTAAATGCTCATGAAAAACAGTGTGCACACAGATGTGTTTGCATGTGTATTTGTGTTTAAAATTAGGCCCCTCCTGCTAATCCTTTTAAAGGACAGTATGTTGCCTTTCCATTTAAAACTCTTCTTATTTAAGAAGATCCTCTTTAGTATTTTTTTTTCAGAACAGAATATGGTGATTAAATGGTTCATATTTCTTAAATAAGTGCCTTTTCCAATGATCCTGTAGTATGATCATACTTCCTAATTTGCTGCTGGCAACCACTATGTCCTTGTCTTTGACCTGCTGAATCTGTTTGGTCAGGAATGGTGGGGATTTTTTGTTTGCTTTGTTTAGTTTAAGAAGTGGTTATAGAGATAGCAAATTTTCCTTCTCTTTATTTCCATTTTTTCATTGACCTCACAAAGAGCTAAAGCTGTTTTGCTTTTTTTCTTTCTTGCTTTGCTACTGTTTTGAGGGGTTTGAATATTTTAGTATAGATTGCTAATGGAAAAGTCTGCTTTGATATTGTTTTATTTTAGTCCCTCCCCCCCCATGCACCAGTGAAAAATACCAATATTACTCTTTTGAATACAGTTCTAGAACTTCATGTAGAATGATCATATGTGTAAAAATACTTGTCTACCACTTACAAGTAATGCCAAATTTAACTTTATGTTCAAGTCTTGCTTTCAAAGTACTATTATTTTGAAAATATAGCTGTTTTCAAGCTAAAAATGTTTGCCCTACTTTAATATATGCAAGACTGTTGTGTATTGGAGCAATGTAATTTACTTATAAAGTCTGGATTTCATTGTAATATATATGCTGTTTTATTTATAGGTTGCTTTCCCTACTGATAGGCTATATATGCTTACTCAGTGATGGGAAGAAGTTTTATTACTGATATTCATAGCTGATAATTATACACTTTTCTTCACATTGCCACAATATGTTTTTGTGCAGTTAAAGTATATATGTGTGAACACAGTAATAGTTCTTCATATTTCCCTTCTGGAAAACAATAGTACTTTTGTTCTGCTCAGTATTTTAGTTTTTTTAAAGATCTGTAAGTGTAGGTGTTTAAATTATGGGTGTGAGCAAATGGCAGATATACATTAAAAACAGGGGAGAGAATAAAGTCAATAAACTTCTTCAGAGAGTTACCTTTTATTTTATAATTTTTTTATGCAGACCCTTGCTTACAACATTCTTGGTGTTGAAATTGTCTTGGGCCTATATGTTGAGTTAGTGTAGCATAGTTTCAGATGTCTGTAATTTTGGGGGGAAAGGAGAGAGAATGGTCTAAGGTCTACTCAGGTATGAATTACTAAAATTCTTTTATATGCACACGTGCTTCATGCTTTGTGGCCATTTGTGAATCCTGGAGCACACACTCATGGCTGAGCTGGGGGGATGGGAGGGGTGTGTGTGGAGTTGTAGCTTGTGCTGTAAACCAGGCTTCGAATACATGCGAGTCAGATGAATAATCTTGTTTCACATGTTTGGGGTAATGTTCAGGTCTTGTTTTGATTTTTGCACTCTCCTGTGTTTAAACTTTATCCTACCCCACTTGCTAGCTATCCATCCAAATAAGTATTGCTGGTTTTTAGTGCCTTTTGTTGGCACGATCTTGGAAATCATAGAAAAGATAAGATTGATAAAGGAGGTATTATTACTAAAGAAACAGAGCAGACATAGTCCCGTTGCCCATTTCATTTGACCTTGCCACAGGATTATGTAGACAAAAATTGTAATTGACATCAACAGAGATCTTAAGAATTGAGAGAAAGTTCTCATTTCCAGTAAGTTCTCATTTCCAGTAAGTTCAGGACAGGTCAAAAGCAGGCCAGCTATTTTCCACCAAATCTTATGCCAAATACTAATTGCTGAATTGGTATAAGGGGTCAATCTTGGTGCAAATCATGAAATATAATAGTGCAAAAATTTTTATTCAATACACAAGCAATGAACATTGTTTCTTGGAATGTTGACTGTAACATGAAAATGATGAGAATAGGTAACTGTAATCTTAAAAGTCCTTTACTATGTGAGTGTTCATATCCGGGGGCTGATTAGGGCTACACAAGTTCAAAAAACCATAAAGCACTTAGGAAGAGAAAATTAATAGAAGAAGAAATGCAATAGTGGTAAAACTGTCTCTGATACTCATGTTTGCTATTTCCAGAACAATATTATTTCTCAAAACCGATCATGTAACTCAAAATTATCTACACAATTAAAAAAAAAAATTATTTGCAAAAGAATCAATAAAGATTCATATGTGGGAAGGGTATGCTTCCTTAAGTTGTTAGAAAGATTTCAGAATTCATTCAAGATCATTACTCTCTTTTACAAATACCAAGGTAAAGCTAAATTCTATTTAACATCTCATTTCCAGTATAATACAGAAGAGAAGATGCACAGCCTTGATGTGCTCTAAAAAGGAATTGGGCTCTCTGCCATGGCAAGTATGATATTGCACATGCAGCAGAGCACTCAGGCAGTCCAGCCAGAAAAGTCTCTCCAAATGTTGTTAGGAGAGAGAATGTAAGAAATTTAATGTCATGAGATAAGCAACAGTGCAGCCTGGGCTGTACAAGAGTCATTAAGCCTTCATTTATGCTCTGAAGTGTTCGAAGAGCAAGAAGTATACAACTAGATTTTTTTCTTTCTAAACTAGGAATTGAAAAGACATAAAAGAGTGATAATTGTTGCAGCCTAACTGCAGTACTCTTGAGTGTATGTTATAAAAGCATATAATTGAAAATATACTCACTAAATAGTTATGAAACCAAGACAGGCAAACTGAAAATGGCAGATGTACACTGAATACAAGTACTGGGGATGATGTTACTGGAAGGGTTGCTATTTATGATTTCAGTGAACTGCTGGAATCCATAACTTCTGTGCTCTTAAGTTCTCTATGTTTCTGTTTAATGTGCTTAATATTCTTGAAAAGTAATACTTTTATCTAGAGGTTTTGTTTTAAAACTGTAATTAGAATATGTGCTTATATAGATTTCATAAAGGTTCAGGTAACATACATATGTTTTTCATAAAATTGATTGTTTTCCAGTAGTCATTTATGTGTTTCACCTAAATAGGTCTTTGAAAGTACATATTCTTAATTATACTTCACAGTTCTGCATTGCACCTTTAAATTAAAAAATTATAATTTCCTTTCTGTGCTCTCTTGTTGTTCCTTAGATAATTATGCAGTTTTGTAATCTGCAGATGGCCTCTTTTTTCTATTGAATAATTTGCTTCAAGCAACAAAATATTAAAACACTATAGCCAATATGAAAGGCTGTATAATTATTCATAATTAATTAATTGTCTTGTGATTGGTGTATTGCCAGTCTCTTTTGAATGTTTTTAATAGAGGTGTGTTTTGAAAGGATTCCATTAATGTGTTTCTATAGAGTTGCACGAGGAACCTCTGAAGATGTACAGAATTATCCTGCACGCTGGCTTAGCTCAGTGTGAGAACATGTCCTTCTGCTTGTGCTGCTCTGTATTTTCTGCTCCTCTTAAAAGATAGCTGACAAGAACAGTTTAAAAATAGCAGGCCAAGGGCAGGTGACAAAATGTCACACAAGCAGCACCTGGTCCAGTGACAGCCTGGAGGGAGGAAAAAACTAAACCCAGATGTCACAGATAGGATTCTATTTCTGAAGCTGGTCAAACAGCAGAATTTCTGGTTCAGCAAAGGAAAAGAGAAGGGCCCATCCAAGCATTATGCATTCAAATTTTACTCTATTTTTTTCATAGCAGATTCTTTTTTTCTTTTTTCCTATTCCAAGTAATAATTTTAAAGTACAAATTAGTACAGACACCTTTTCTCTTTACAAGTAATACCTGTAACCTCACACTCATTAGTACACTGTTAAAGAAAAGGGAATTAATGTCCATCTGGAGAGATGTCTGAAATATTTTAGCAAAGGTTATACTAACTGAAATAATAGCAGCTTTAATGTTTCTGCAGTGCCAGATTAATGTGAAAATATGTATAGGAGAATTATGTCTGTAATTAGGAAATGTGAAGTGGTTAATGAAGATCAGCTCTTTAAGAAGCTTTACTCAAGGAGTTGGAAAGTAAAAATGGAGATTCTATTTACCTTCTCTCCCCACTTCTTTCTGGAGGTGCTCTTTGCTTCATAGCCTTATTGTGGTGGCATTTTGTTCTAAAAGGAGAAAACTTCAATGTGAAGAAAAGATTTATTTACTGTTCTTAACCTGCTTATGACTTAGCTTCAGAAGTATATTGAAACTTCATGCTGCATCTGTTCAGAAAGAATATTCATTACAGCACAGCAGTTTCAGTGACTGGAAATAGAAGGCTTTGACTATCAATAGGAACTAAAAATGTTGGAGAGGATTGGCTTTAGTTCTGCTTTGCCAGAGTTTGTTTGTTAAAACTTGGGTTTGCAGAAGTACAGGAACATCACAATTTTATTGGTATTTCAGTGCAGTGAGTGGGTCCTGAGCGCCCATATTTGAGTGTCCATGTAGTGAAGAAATGGAAAGTGACCTCTTCCTTACTTCCCAAACTTAACCACAGACCTAGAGACAGGAAAAGCCTATGAAATGGAATTACATTATATACATAAAGTTACTTAGGTTACTTAGTTGAAATAAATTTTTGCGTGGCTGTAATTATTCTTTTGTATCTTTTTCCAGGAAAGGACTAATACAAATTAAAGCTTGCAGATTGTCTTGGGTAGTTTAATTTAAAAATTCCTATGACAAGGTTTCTTCAGGATAACATTTAATACTTCATCTCAGTTAAATAGTATCCAGTACTAATCTGAACACTTGTTGGCTCATTTCTTGCTTTAACAGTAAAAGTAGGTTTCTGTGGACTAAGTCTCCTTTGGGTCAAGAATATTTAATTTTCAAAGTACATATGAATGTACTGCTTGAGAGCAATATTCCTTTCAACCCAGTGTCTTATCTCAAATGGTAGATGATGGAAGATTCTTAGGGAAGAATGCAAAACCAGGGTAAGAACTCTCTCTCCAACTATCTGTTAACTTGAGAGCTTCTGGTGCTTCATGTAGTATGAAAAATAGTGATTTATTTTTACCAATTAAATTGAGTTTTGCAATGCTGTACTTGTTACTGAAAGCCAACTATAAATGGCATAATTGCAGCAAGGTTGAACTCGAGGCCTTGTTTTGAAAGGGTAAGCATAATGCTTTCTTAGTGAAAAGTAAAGGAAATGTATTAAAAATAATGTTTATTTTGTGATTTTCAGTGTTTTAAGTACATAATATTGAAGGTACTGTGGTGTTAAATATTTTAAATGTGTATTCTTGGGAAGTTGTCTTCAACAGGTGGAAGATTCAGCTACCCTGACTGTTCATCCCCTTTAGAAATTTCATATTAATGAATTTAATTCAGTTTGAAATAAACCCATTGAAAATAACTTTTGCTTACATTGCAGGGCGTATGGGAATAAACTTCCATCATCCAGGAACAGACAATATTATGGCTCTTAATAGTAAGTAGTTAATGTCTAGTGATTTATATTGCCATGTTGAATATTATTTCTTATATCTATTGTGTGTGTAGCTGCACAGTCAGACATAAATATGTGTAATGTTTGCACAGAAATTCATGTTCACTCTCTGAAAATGTTTTCCATAAATCAATCACCTCTGATTCTTTATATTAGCTTTGTAATGGCTTTATGTGTTTCACTGGAAGCTTCACAATGCCTGCTATAGATAGTATTACAGAACAGTCTCTCTCGTTCCCTCTTTTGTGGGTGTGTATGTGTGTTAAAGCTGTGACTTTAATTTCTGATATCTCTCCAGACATATTTCTTCCTGTTGGGATGAGCTGTTACAAGTTTTGCATACAATTACATGGACTGATGGTGTTTGCTTTGTTGGTTTCTATCATGTAGACAGGAATGGAGAGAATGTTTAGACATCTAAATAATGAGGGAAAACTCCACTGAGAGATTATTGCATTTTTTGTCAGGAAATAAAAGTAAAATTAAAAGTCCAGTCATGAACATATGGATTCAAAAAAACTTGGCAGAATGGACCTGGAAGACAGTTCCTATGTGGGGAGGGTGGGGGACAGGGTGTCAGGCATAATGCTGAACTGAATTGTGCAAAGCAGAGTATTTGTCTGTCTAATCCTGAGAAATGCTGACTATTTTGAAATGTCCATTTTTGTTTACAATGTTGTATTAGACATGCTAGGGTTATTTACAAACTTCTCTAAAATTTTTTGCCTTTCAAAAAACCCACTTCAACCCACTACACGCTATGTAAGTTAGACTGAGTATAGCTGAAAACTACAGGCTTTTTTTGTGTAGTACCAAGCAAAGAATAATTTATAGATGTGAAGAACCGAAAATTTGTCCTAGACAAAATGCAAGGTGTTTAACACTTGGCTTTAAAGGCCAGCTTTTGGAACCTTTATGACTTAGCCTGTGCTCTTCTTAGTTTTATACTGTTAATGGTGAGGTGATACTTTGGGGAGATTTTGTTGTTGCAGTTAGCATATAAGCCCCATTTTCTTATGGTACATGAAATTTTGGGAAATCAAGTTATTAACTAGGAGATATGTTTTGTTTTATTAAAAGAGGAAGCTGTTCATGCCTCTGTGTGTGTGTAAATAAGTTCTACACAGTGCAGTTGTCAGGTGTTTGACATGAGTTCTGGTCTCAGAATGTATTTGTTGTTCTAAAGTGGGCATTTCAACAAGCTAACTGCAACAGAAATACATTTGTGAAGATGGGATATTATGATTGAATTTTGAGTTACCTTTAAAAATTGACAGTTATGATGAAATACATAGTAGTATTTCTTCCAAAGTCTAATAGTGATTTTTGAAAGATGGGGATGAAAAACTGAAACAAAAAGTTACACTATTTTGGGACAACTTGCTTTTATCTTAAATTAATGATGTGCTTTATTCTGGTTTCTTTCTAACGAAAATAATGAAAAAAACTTTTTCCTGCCTAATTTCTTTGAAATTTTTACAGCAGCCAGATACTCTAATAGTTTATAAAACCAATGATCTTTTGAAACTATAGTCCTGGTACATGGTTAAAATATCAACATAGCTAACTGAGGGACTGAAATGAAATATATTTAGGCATTTGCACTACTTAAAATATTATGGGTTTATTGAAGTATTGACTGTTTAAAGACTTAAATAAGCCTGGAATCATAAACATGCAATTTATGAAAAATGAAATTAATCACAAATCAAAAGTCTGAATAAGTTCCCATATATTTTTCCTCTTCTGCAACTCTTCTCCCTTTATTTCTTTACTAGGCAAGGCCACACTATTTCTGGCCATCAATAAGAGCCCTAAGCTAGAATTATTGAAACCTGTTGGGTTTTGCTTTTAGATCTTTCAAGAGCTAAGAATAAAAGCAAATATTCAAATACAAAAGCTTAAAAATTACTTTCTGTGATTGAAATTCTTTTTTGTATGCAGCTCAACTTGAAAAATTTAGAACTAGGTAATTCCATATCATCCATTACCTTTGTTGTGGGGAAATATAGCAAAGAAAATTAGTTCAAGAAGAAGTATTCTTTTCTTTGCTGGAATGGCTATGATTTCGGTTAAAAAATATAAAATAAGTAAAATAAAAATTCCCAAAAGATACTTCATCACAGTATTTTTTTAATAATTTTGAGAACTTATGTAATGTCTTTAAATCATAATACTTGCCATATCTGTGTTCAATTTCTGTGAAACTAAACACAGTCTGCTGAGTCTGCAAATCCAACCTTCACATTCTATTTATAATCATTGCTTCATAAGCATTTTTCTCTTTTCCTGTGAAGACATAGTAATAATCTTTAAGATTTATTACTCAAAGCTCAATTTCACACTGAGAATGTAGGCAATCTTTTGAAGTTGGAAGGCAACATATGCTCATGCCAACAGCAATGCAAAACTTCACATGTTGTAGGGAGAGGGGAAGTTTTCTGGGGGATGTTTATCTCTATCTCCTTCTTGTCCTCTGTGGCAGCACTTTCAACTGTACTTCAGCTGTTATTGCTGCTTACTCATTACAGCCTTTTGAAACTGGGGATTTTCCTGCCTGCCTGTCTTGAGCTGCTGTCTCTTAATGTTGGAGGGCATTGTTTGGTTTGAGGGAAGGTGTTGCTTTGCTGGCAGCATGGGGGGAGCATGCTGTCACCATTTTGTTCATCATTGTGCAAGGCTAAATCATCACCATCTTAAAACACTGATTTCTGAAATAATTAAATTCATGGGATAAAAGAGATTACTTTTAAGTGCATAATTATTGTGAATCTCTTTGTGTCATTAGTGGCATTATGCTTGTGTTCACACAGTTTGCACATGTGTGTAAACATGTTTGTATAATAAGTGCTCTTGAAATTCAGAATTAGGCTTCTGTTGAGGAATGCAGTGCTCAAATATTCAGAGAGATCTGAGCATAATCCTAAAGAACATCTAAACAAAAGGAAGATGCAAATATTAGATTGGAAGCATTTTTAAAGGGGAGATGGTATAGCTTTTGTCTGTGCTAGATCTAAATGAAATTTCTCTAATTGAAATAGTGTTTTAATCAATTAGTGATATTAAGTATTTTTTTAGTAGTATCATTCATACTGAGCTAAACAGAAGAATTTTTATAAACTTCCATCTACAGCACCTTATTAAAATAATTGATACTGTAATCTGTAGGGGAAATGTGGCATAAATTTAACTCGGAGGTGTCCTCCATCCCTTCTCTTGCTGATATTCAATACCATTTGTAGCCATACATTTCTGCAGGCATTGCTTCTTCTGAATATGTGCTCCTTTCTAATTAGCTGAGTAACTAGGAGTGAATGATCAGCATGAATACAGAGTCACCTACGTGGTAGGTGGTGAGCTGTCTTTAATGCTTCTTGGGAACTCCAGAGAGCCACAATAACTTCAGTGGGAGAGAAGTGTGGCAGCTGAAAAAGGAAGATGGGAAAAAATGAGGGTGTGTGATCTCTATAAGGAAGTACTGAAGTGTTGTGCCAGAATCCCAAACAATCTTCGGTAAAATAAATGTAGTCTAAAGGTGGTTAAATGAAAAAATGAGAAAAACCCCTTTGTGAAATGCTGGAATTTTGTTTTTCCTAAAGCTCCTCTGTACAGTGACTTTGCAGTCTTGTTGGGCTTCAAATGTTCCATCTGCTTCCACTGTTCATTCTTGTCTCATACAAAAATGCGTCATCTGTAAGGTCTGGTACTATTTGCTCTCCATGTGACTTTTTTTCTTTTCATTAGTGTAATTTAGTTCTATTTATTCAGATTAAAATAATTTGAAAAATACATTAAGGAAAGGATTTGGGGCACCTTTTTAAATGTCTGTGTTGAGATTTTGTTTTTGTTCTATTAATCCCATTTATGTGGGGAAGTTGTCATGCCATGACAGGAACTGTAATGACAACAAAACTATCTCATTTTTTATTTTCATTTTTCTGTTGTTTCTAAAATTGCTTTGACTTCTTAAGAGCTATTGTACTTGGTGCTCCCTGTATTCTGATGTGTTGTTTCCAAACACATATAGTGTTTAGATATAAAAAAAGTTGCTGAAGTAGCATTTTAGATTTAAAACTTTTGCCAATGCTACTGTTATACCTTGAAATAAACTGCTCCAAATAGAAAGCTTATTGAATTAATTTTGTCTTGCAAGATCTTGGGCTGGCAGTTTAATAGCTAATAAAAGCTTTTTTTTTTTTTGTAGTGATAATATTCTGGGCAAATGTGTGACTAAATTCCAAGAGACATCAATCTCTTCTAATAGATTAGTTCTTGCCTATAGGAATTTGCTGAACACTTCAGCCCAGTTGCCAGGTTGGGTTACTAATGTGTCACCAGCTTAAGAGCATATACAGAATAACAGAAAGGAATAAAAAACACTGAGAGAAATTACAAGGTTTGCAAAACCAGACCTGATTTAGTTGTAAAGAGATCTGAGTTAATATAACTGGAGGGGAAAAAAATGATTGATGTGAAGTGTGGCACAGCAAAGGCAGTGGGGTTCGGAGGAGTGCCAGCGTGTGGGAACCGTGGCTTTGCGCATCACCTTGTTACGGTTTCAGAACCAGCTGTACGAGCAGTTGGTATTGATGCCTTGGAGGCTGTGAGGTGGGTTTGCTGATACCTTAAAGTCCCTTCTGTACCTATTTAAATTTTAAAAAAGGGTGAAGGGGGAAGCAGGGGAGCAATAGTAAGTACGTGCCTTTTCTTCTTTTTTCCTTTCAGTTTTTTATATTGGCATCTGCACTTCCGGAGATCTGATTTGGCTGTTACTGAAGGCAGTATCTGTAATCAGTGGCTGCTAAAGGCTTTTTCTAGCAGAGGGAGATTTCCTAAATTGTCTTCCTCTTAATCCAACTTGGTAGCTCTTTAATAACTTCTTGTTTGTTTGTTTGTTTTCCCCACCATTTTTCCTGCCTCACAAGCTCACCAATGTGCTTTCCTTTCATCTTCGTGAACCTCTCTATTGTGGGTTAGTGCCATCTGTTTCCTCTGAATTTTAAGATTTGCCAGGCTACTCCATGAGCATTATATATGATGCTAGAAGAGATGAAGCATCCTGGCTGTTAAAAATGTGAGTTTTATTGTTAACAGATTTTTTTTTTAACTAAAACAAAGAGATGAAAATACATAAACCTTCTCCCCTGTTGCACAGTTGCTTGGCTGCTCGTATGCCTCAGGAAGGGACACCTAAGCTGATTTGGGGTATTGAATGCAGTTCATGTGTTTGATCAAGTGTTTGAGGCTTATGTGTGGGACTTAACTGCATACAGCTTTCATGTAGATTGTGTTTTTCTGATGATGGGATTCAGTTTTATACGTATGTGAGCTATGTTAGCAGGGAGATTGCTGTAACACTTGCATTGTTAGTATTGGAGAAGAATCAACAAAAAGGGACTGCTGAGGTTCATGTAACCAAATTATTGTACTGCCCATCTGCACATCCAGCTCATCTATCTGCAGAAATTGAGAACCACTTTCTGAACCACTTGTAGATGAGTGTCCATCATCTTTGCAATTCTTTTATATGATCCCTCTGTTGTGGAAAAACACATTGCATAATTATACTCAATTCTACCACCTTCCCTCAGTTCATGAATGCATTTTCACTGGTATTTTAATTCACTTGTAAACTTCCAGATCCCTAAGAACTTCAGAGACCCTCTGTTCAAAAGCAAAAGCTTGACATATTTTCCTTTCTGATCTCAGAAAATCATTGCATAACTCATAATGTCCTAAAGCAAGTATTGTTCTGAACTGCTGACTGCTTCAAGAATACAAATGAGTGTTCCAAGCTAGAACTAAGATTCTGGTACCCTGTAAATCAAGGAGGTTCCCAGTCTTGTCAAATAAACTTTCCTTTAGCCAGTATAGATCCAAAATTTCTAGTCTGGGAACGTTGATTTCTTTTTTTCATTGAGGTAATGCTATTTTAAGTCAATTTAAGATGTGTCTTTAAGATTTCCTTGAAGTGTGCATCTTTGATATTGTGGACACATAATTGCATGAACAAAATAAATACCAGAAGCGAAGAAAGAATGTTCTAAAAATCTCAAAATACTTTCAATAAAGTCTTCCAGAAAATGCGATAATACAAATAAATGTTGGCACCTATTTCTAAATTTGAAATTACCTTATCAGATTCATTTTTAGTTATGATATGGAAAGCGTGTAGATCTAGTCCTTTTGAGTTAATGTTCTATGGATTCACAAATTTGTTTTTTCCTAGGACTGCTTATTTTTGATACAAATACAAGGTGCAGTTTCAATCCCATATTATAATAAAATAATGAAATAACCCCAGAAAAGTTCTTTCATCAGTTTTGTGTAGCCTTGAGATGCAGTTAAAATCTGAGCAGTTCATTTGAGTGAGTTTTGATTTATTGCAACAATGGGTAATCTTAGCTGCAGGCTTTGGGGAATTCCAAAGCATTAACACTAAGTTTACTTGATTGCACTGCAAGTTTTGAGGTTTGGGGAGTTTGTTCTGCTTGTTTGTTAAAAGAGTAAAGTTCTGTCCTTCATTATACAGTTTCATGTTCATAAAAATACACTCAGCTTCTGGGGTGAGGTGAGTTAATAGTTTCAGGAGAGTTATCAGTGGACGAAAAAGAATCTGTTGTTCCTTTGCATTTGAGGACAGGCAATTTGGGACACAGCAGTTATGTAACTTTGTACCTGACAGTTACAGAACGTTGCTAAGGATGGACAAACACCAATGCAGGGATGATCCAGCTGTGAGCTGCACAATCCATCAGTGCACATTTTACATGGGAAAATGTGCTCATCCCTTCTTAAAGCACCTGTGTTTTCCTTAATACTGTAATGATCTAAGAGGTACCTAGGAAAGAATCAGTTGTGTTGAATTCAGAAACATTTCAGGAGATGGTTTCTGTGCAAAAGGACATTTATATGTGGCACCAAAACCAGTACATGGGGAGCAGATGCATTGGTGTGGGTACAATTTTAAGAGCTCCCAGTCTCTTTTTGTCTTCTGTTGGAATTGCCCAAGAGAGAAAGTAACTTCAGATACGTAGCTCTGGTAATTTCATTGTTTGTAATAGTGCAGTAATCTTCTTATTTGCTCCCAAATATCTTCATTCAAGAATAATTTCTAAATTGTTTACTTTCTAAAATATTTACTCAAACTGGAGGCATTATGAAATTTACCTGATGAACCATTCCTGCTATTTAATCTGTTGTGCTCTGAATTTTGACTTGTGAACAAGATGGGTATTTTTTAATTAACTTGTTTCAAATGACACATTCAAATTTCACATTTGCATTCTGTGTAAGCAACATAATGAAGTGTGCATTGGCGTTCTGAAGTTGTCATGCTGAATAACTCTCAGCCTGTTGGGAAAAAAGTAACATTTTAATATAAATACCAGTTGAAACTGAGATAATTTTATATATATAAAAATATACATATTTTTATATATATATATGTATAGTATACAAAATATAAATAACAATGGTGAAACTTCACTTTGAGTATTTAAATGTAATGCAGTGTTTTTAAATCAGCAAAAACTGACTTGCCTGTCTTCCTGTTTAAGTGAATTGCCCCTGGAATTTACAAGGCAAATATACCTTCAGTGACTTTCAGTAACTTTTATAGACATAAAGATTGTGTGTGGATGCAAATATAGGATAAAAGTATTATTCTGCAGTGAAGTATTGCATTTAAGTGTTATTATACATGAATAGCAATAGGGTATTCTAAAATTTACAGAAGTCTGTGGTAGATTTCTGCCCTCATGTACTAATCTTGATCAGAGCCTGAAAGTTTACATTAAGCACATAAAGCTTTGTTTTCTTCAGAAGAAACACGAGTCTCTTCCGTCTCATACTGCAATAATTCTTCTTAATTTAATTTTTAGATTGGTAACATTCTGAAAAACCTCTTTCAGATAAATTGCTTTCAGAACGTGTGCATAACTATACCTTGATACATGCTTTTTTTGGGAATGTGGGCATTCATCAAGACAAGGACTTGCTACAAGAGATCTGACAATGATTCTTTGCCATCATAATAACTAATAAAATATGGCAGTAACTAGAAAGAAGGAGGACTAATCTTATTCTTGCTGCAAAGCCAACTCTAGTGTTAATTCTCACCACTGCCTGCTATGCAAGAAGCAGAGTCTCTCTCAGGGCTTACCAAACACCTCACTGTGACTGAGTACCTGTTCACACAAACAGCTCCTGCTGTCCTCATGCTAAACATAAATTGCAGAGCGGTTCATCATAGCCCTTGAAATTTTTTAATCCCCCTATGGACATACTCATGTAGGTGCCTTTTTGTGACCTCATGGATAGTGGAAGAAAAAAGATGTAGGTGTATGGTGTTTCTTCAGGGCTTAAGGAAGAAGCTGCTTGGGTAGAAGCCTGTGCTGAAGGAGGGTGAGCATTGCACTGGGTAGCCCTGGGGCCCCTCAGTCAAAAGAAAAGTAGACAGGGAATACTGAGGGGTCTGGTGGCACACCTGGGTGTGTAGGACAGGACTGGAAGGCACTGTGTTAGTTTGGGAGATAAGAGATGGGGTTGGGAAGGAGTAGGAACACTGAGAGCGTTACAATGAAGAGAGAAAGAAACAAAACAAAGCTCTGCTACCCCTTAGGTGAGCTCACTTCTGTTGAAAAACCCTGCTTGATCCCTAGCCTTCCACATTTGATTACCTTGGAAGGACAGATGTCTTTTGTGATAGATTAGAGATCCTGTGTAGAAGACGTGTTTCCCAGACTATTTTCCATCTTTCTAAAATTTCAGCTCAAAAATGCTGGTTTTTGCATTTCCCATTACATCATGAAATACGGTTCTGAAGTTGTCCAACACTGTGGATTTGCCATTGATGCGTGTCTCACTGAAATGCTGTGTTAATTCTGGTAGTTAGGAAGGCATTTTGTCAATCTAGTTTTATGTATCTAAACATATTGGCTATTGAGTTCATATTGTTTTAGTAGGATTTTAATACTTACATATGGTTAATTAGTTAAATTGAAACATAATTGGAAGACATGTTCTCCACAACTATTTAGTAAAATGCAAAATGAGTTCTTTTAATTAGGATTACTGTTGGTGATGTTTATTACCTCTTAAAACCATAATCCTAAATTATTATTTTATAATACTGTCTGATATGCCTGATTTTTTTAATACCTTTTCTATATAAAAACTTGCACAGCAGGTATGTTGGGTTTTGTTTTGTTTTGGTTTTTTTTCCCTGGCTGTATCATCTTCAACTTTTTTTTCTCGTCTTGGGTTGTTTGAATTTCATCTTGCATTTTTAAATGTCTTTTCCTTCTTTATGGTGGGGGGGGAAAAGAGAAGAGGTAGAAGCTACATTTTCATTGCTTTTGGAGCTAAATCTAATGACAGCTGTACCGACAATTTTCTTCTGTGTTTACATGCAGCCAGGAGCTATGGGCGGAGAAGAGGTAAAAGTATTTACTAAATGTTTTGTTTGCTGAATAGTGGGAGAAATAAATCTAGTTTTCTTGTGATGATGTTACCAATTTTTACATTATTTAGTTGGTCAATTGCTTCATATAAATCAATCTCATATTCTTCCCTTGCAAAACAGCTCCCTTTTAACAGCATCTTAAAGCAAAGATGATCCTGAGCTGATAACTTCAAGTGTGTTGCTATTACCAGAGACCTGGAGGATGACTGAATGTAAAGATTCTCGTGACACGTATTTGTGACTTGATGTGTGTAGAGTTCCAAAAAAAGATTGGTTTTGGGTTTATGTTTGGTGTTTGTTTGTTTTGTAGAAGTGCAATGTTTAACTGTTGCATTGAACATTTGAAAATTACTTTTTTTCTTACCCGTAACAGCTTTCCCTGAATATTACACTTTATTACATTGAATTGCCTCAGGTAGGACATGTGTGAATACCAATACTAGTAACTGTCCTCAACAGTGAATATTGATAATAATTTTGAAAATATACATTATTTGAGCACATTTTAACTGTATTTCATCATAGACAACCCTTAAAACATAAAAGCAAACTGAAAATATTTTTTAAATGTACAGTGCTGCATATCAGTTTATTCTGAGAGATGAATGAACAAGGACAATAGCGAGTCCAATAGCTGACTACTGAGCAAGTCACTAATGCAGCTTATATTTATGTACTGTGCTGTAGCTTACACTGACTGGTTGTTATTGAGAAAATAACAGTGAAAATAGCAGCTTTAAACAATTATTTAGGCAGTGTTACCTGCGTGGGGTACTTTAGCATTAAACTTATCTTCCTTTCCATGAAGTTCTCTGGCAACTCTGCAGGTGACATTGCTTCCTTTTCCAAATGTAGAATTTGCACCATGTTTGTGAAGAACTTTGGAGACAGATGTATCCATCACACAGGCCAATAGTGTCTTAAGGGCTTGTAATTTGCATATGTGTATGTATTGGGGGTAGGCTGTACAGGCTGTATTAACACAGTCTGTAATAAAGAATTTGAGCCTCGTTTTAGTGTTTCTTTGATAACTAAAGGTGAAACAAAAGATTCACGTTTTTTTCACAAACTGATCTTCCCATTTTTCACCACCTGCAGAGCTCAGGCTACTGTTAACAGATGTTGAAAGCATCCTAATACTTACACTTTTTCAGTGCTTTCATGGTACTGAAACAAGTTAGGAAGTATGTGGAGTATACAGGAAGGTATACTCTCTGTGCATGTAAACACTGATTAATTTTATTTTAAGATTGTGGCACGTGTGTCCAGATTGATCAAATGGTACCAAAGTAGGAAAGGAGGTAGGAATCAGTAGGACACTATCAACTATTTGCAACTCATGTTTACTTGTAGAAGCAAAATACAATAATGTGGAAGTAATTGTGATGAATATAGTTTAGGCTGTTTTATACAAATTTTAGTGAAGGCAAAACAGGGCAAACAAGTTCTGAATATGCTGGCTTTTCAGACTTTTTTTCTCACTACCAAAAAGCATGCTTCACTACACAAGACTCATTTCCTGTATGAAATTCAGGCTTTTCCATACTAACAAGTAGATTTGTGTGTGTCTTATAATTTATGTTAGGGATTTTGACTTGCCTCATTCATATTAAAGTCTGCGATGTTCATGCTTTATGATTACCTTGACTTTTATAATGTTAGTTTTGAGCTTTCTTAACCTTAAGAAGCATGAGCCTCTATAACAGTATGTTAAAAAAATGTGTTGGTTATCTAATATTCTCATATATCCCTCTCTATTATTGTTTTTACCATTTGCATCGGGATAATATGCAGAGTAACCAGAGGCCAGTCTGTGCAAGGACTCACTTCATGTTTGTTACAGTTGGATATTTTAATTAGTGTTTGATTCTGTTACTGTGACTAAACATCTTCAGTGAGAAGAGGTTTTCTCAGACATTTCTTGAGGCTTGCCATGAACTCTCAGTTCTCTACTTGATTCTCTGTTTCCTTTGAGAAAAGAGATGAGCATTTCTTTGTAGGTATCATGTTTAGAGCTGTTGAGTCATGTTCTTGGTACCTTGTTTTTTAACTTTTACAACCAGTTTTTCAGGTACAGATGTAAGCACTGCTGTGGGAAATCAGCCCAAACTATTTTGCTACACTGACAACTCACAGATGCCCAGGGAGGGGTACAGGAGTATGTTACAAAGAAAGTGCATTAAGTGATGCCTTTCCATAATGTTCTCCCAGAAATTTGCCCCTGGGATTTTTTTGAGGTGATGTTTCAATATTTATTGCTTTAGATTGCATTTTTTTCTTGTTTCTACTCATTCCCTTTTCTAAGCCTACATAAATTTTTCAACATCCCAAAAAGTCTTGTAGCAAGGGTTTCCAGAGTTTGCCTTGCTTTTTTCAGCCTTGGCATGTACTGATTATGTTCAATGCAGTTTATTTTTCCCTTAGTGGAGAAGACCGTGAACAGTCATTGCCTATTCCCTTGTCTGTATGCTTTCCATTATTTTAAATGGATACTTTATACATTTAGATCTATACTTAACTATAAAATTATAGAACATTGTTTGCATTTAAGGTGAGTGCAGTGTCTGTAGACCGCCAAGCATCTGGCATGGTGCTTAGAGGTGACACCTTGCTTTCTAAGCTGCTCTGAATTTTTATTATTTCCTTCAGACCTCAGTCTCTTCTGCAGATCTGTATTTTCATTGGACACCTTGTTATTGATTTGATATGTCATCTTCCACTAATGGCTCATGTTTGTTGTTTGTTTACTTTTTTACAAGAAAGTAGGCTGATGGGCAGGAATTGGAAGATGATTTAGCTCTTCAGTAATGTCAATCTCTTACAGATATTTTCAGATTTCCTGCTTTTCAATGAGTGTTCTGATTTGGTATTTTTACACAGTTGTACTATTCTTAATTATTTTTTCTCTCATGCAAATGTTCTCTATTATGTTGAAATGCATATGTTTATACATATTTGTCCATTAATGGAATATTCATCAAAAGTTTTATGCTCTAAACCCACCATTTCTGACAAGCCTTTGAAAGGCAGCATCTCTACATCCTTCTCTGATTGTGGTATTTACCCTGTTTTTTATGTTGATGTGTAAAAGCACAGAAGGATTTTTGCTTCAGTGGATTTTTGTGTCTGTGATCTCTGTCGGTGTTTAACATGCAATATATTCTTTTTAATCAACACTTTTCTAGTACCTGATGTTCGTAAAAAAAATCAGGCTGTTGGTGTGTGTCAGTGAGAGCATCTTTCCTGATTTTGTTAACTTGTTTTCCATATACAGGATTACTGCTTCTTTTTGTCATCTGTCCTTTGCTACTGGAGACAATTACTGATATTTTCAGTGTATATGTTTTTCTGACTGCTGTCCCTCTGTCTTGATTTTTCTCCTCGCTTCTGGTTTTTTTTCCTTCACTTCCCTGTTCTGTTAATGCCAGTATGGTATTAATCCTTAGGTCTTGCTAAGTCAGTTTCACGTGATCTATTACCTTTGAATTTAATTCTGTGCACTTACAAAAGTATAAATACATTTATATATGTAATCAACCCCCATATAAACTGTTTGTATCAATTAATTAATTTCCATCCCTGGGAGCAATCCTCCTTGATATGAGTGGACAAGTAGCCTTTTCAGAGTTGAGGTGTGGTTCCCATTTATACATCTCTTTATATTGCAGGACTTATTTTTCAGCTCAGGTATAGGGAAGTGTTAAACTCTAAAGTTGGCATGTTCTACAGTGTTGCTTATTTGCAGTCTTTGAATATTTTTATCTTCTTTGTTAATAAATCTGTTCTTAAGATAATGTGTGTATACTTTGGTAGTAGTAGCAACAAGTTAATTGTATCAGATGGTTACAAATAAATTCTTTACTTTTCATTAGAAAACTGAGTAGTAGCCATTTATGTTGATTTTGCTCGTTCATTAGAGAGGATGTTTTAACTCTGAGGAACAAACAGTCTGACAGGCTGTTCTAGCTAACAATGTTTTCCTTCAAGTGCAAGTTCTTTTATTTAACAAGATTTTTTTTCTTGTTTGTTAAGTTTCTTCACTACCTGTTTAATATCCACAAGCCAACGCTTTTTCATGTTTATTTTGCTGCTTGCCCCGCTGCTCAGTGTGGGCCTGTGTTCTGTGGAGGTGGAAGTGCTGCAGCCCTTGTTGTCAGGATCCTGTAGAGCACTCAAAGGACTGTCCTGCTCTGCAGTGCAGTGGCTTGAGGGATCTTAAAATCATTCCTTCAAGATCTGTTATGGAAGGTTTAAATCTCTACTAATTGGTTTGAAATGTAAATCTTGAAAAGGTTCTTTCTATAGCTATGACACGTAATTTCATCAGATAACTTGTTTTTCATCGTTATCCATTTGCAAGGGTTTGTTTTAAAGCTAAATTAGTTTTATTGTCCTGTAAGGGTAACACACTCTTGGAAAAATAGAAACGATACTAATGAACATGAATTGGACAACTAGACCACCTAGCTAGGTCCTTTAATGCAAATTCTGTTGAAGTAAAACAGTAAAAGGAAAAGTTTTTTACTGAAATATTTAATTCTCCAGGAAATAACATTAACTCTAGATCCTACAAAATCTGTTCCAGGTCGGTCTTCACTCTTTCCTTTTGAAGATGGCTTCCTAGATGACAGCCATGGTGATCAGTCACTATCCTCGGGTCTCAGCTCTCCAACACGCTGTCAGAATGGGGAAAGAGTGGAACGTTATTCTAGAAAGGTGTTTGTTGGAGGCCTTCCTCCTGACATTGATGAAGGTACTGTGAATCACTTGTATTCCTGAGATGTGGGAATTGGCTTTCATATAATTATAAAAAAGGTCAGTTTCATAGAAGCAAATGTATTTTCCCAGATGTGTCTCTTGTAGTGCTCGTGGCACTATTTGGAACAAACACACATTACCACCCCCCTGCAACACCTGAGAATTTACTCGATGTTCTTTTGTACTGTAGATCAGAAGAGATGGAGACAGAAGTGGCTGCATAGCAGGTCTTCTGATCTGCATGTCTTCCCACGACTGTAAAGTGGGAAAGCTGAAAAAGGGAACTTAGTGGGTACTGTCCCTCCTCCATAGTCTTTTCCTATTCTTGGATGTGGTTGACTTTAAAGACTTTCTTAATGCAGTCGTTACCAAAATACGGTGGGCTTGAATAATCAGCTCTTTTATCCAGTACATATGCAGGGTTCAGATGATAAATACAGGGTAATAATATGGTTACAAAATAATAACCAGCTTAGTAGGGATGGTCAGGGTTTTTCCTCAGTCATTAATCTGCTCTACTTGTGTGTGCCCCCACAAACCCTTACTCCCAAACTAAAATCATGACAGTTTTTGATGTATATTTCGTATTATAGCTGGAATCCACCACTATCTAGCTTTAATGGGCATACACAGAGAATCTGAGGACGCCTTATATTGAAAAGAGAGGGATCTCTAATCTACTGATCTGAAGCCTAAACCATGTAGAATTTTAATGAAGAAAGAGTATGAGTTGCCAGTCTTATGTTTGCAAACAGCTCAAATACAGTTCCCATATCATACCAAGAGCTGCAGGACTGTTGTACAGGTCTGGTGGATAATCTGGATTTGCAGCTGTAAGAAGCAGCAGCCCAACAGGTACAACTGATGTGAACATTGCTGGGCCACTCAGAATCAAAGTACATGCCCAGTCTGTCCTGTGAGGAAGTAATACAGCGACCTGGGAGCTGTCACCCTTTTTCCTGAGAGGTCTCCTTCAGTGACCCTTTCTCCTTCAGCTCCTCAGGTACACAACATGTGTGCTGTGTCTCCAGGTGCTTGAAAAATCTGGCGTGCAATTCATGGGGTCAGAGAAACTGGAGACATCTCAAACAGCAGTCCAGAAATTGAAAAACCCCACTGCCTTTTCTCCTGATGGCTTGTTGCTCTGATCTATCTAACATCACATTAGATACAATTTTAAACTAATTCTTTATTTAAAATACATTTTAAAATGTATTGAGAAAAAAAGATTTTTTTAAAAAAACAATTTAAAATACTTTTTCTGAAGCATTTACATGTAAAACAAAATTGTCCTGTAGGATAGCTCATGATGTGTGTTACATCGTGGTTCCAAATTGATGCTTAAAGAGTGAAGAAAAAACTTGGTAATTCAAGGCAGATTTCCTGAGGGGCCTGAGGTAGGTGCAATGCCCACAGTAGCATGACCTGCTGCAGCCTCTTTCTAGGGCAGGCTGCAAGGAGCAGCCGTGCTGACATGGGGCTCCTCCGTCAGTCCCATGTGGCTGCATCTGACCCTGCTTTGTGGCTATAATTAGAAATAGACCACAGCTGAAGCATATTCACTTCTGATAGATCATGTTTGCATTTAATCCTGCTGCAGACTTCCACTAGTGGAATGTAAAATTACCTTTTTAAGCAGCCATGTACAGCATAAGAGATGAAAGAATATTTAGGCATCTTCTATGGACATTATTTTTTTTTTTTTTAAGTAAGACCTTTTTACCTTGCCACTGTCAGTTTTTGCATTCTCTCTAAGGTGCCTCATTTGTTTTTTGTAGATGAGATCACTGCCAGCTTTCGTAGGTTTGGACCTCTTGTGGTGGACTGGCCTCACAAAGCTGAAAGCAAGTCATATTTTCCACCTAAAGGTAATTAGTTTAAAATACATTTAAGAAGGCTGGTCTGGTAAAAGAAAATTACATCCCCAGTGTGGAAATCCATTACAAAGCAAAGTTTATATTCTTTATGGTGAATTTTCTATCTTTCGTCAAGCATATTTTCAGCCATTGTCATGATGGGAAAGAAATGCACCATCTGGTTACTGAAAGGTGCTCCTCTTGTGTGTTCTTCTTCAGCACACCTTGAACCCTTGAATTATGCTTTAATTTGTACCAGGAGTAGGTAGAATTCAAGTTGCTGAAATTTCCTAGTTGATTCTGTTGCACTTTGGACATTGCAAAACCCATGGGAATAAGAGCTGGAAGTCACTTGGGTTGGGCCATTGGATTGGGTCCCCAGTGTTTTGCAGGGAAGCACCTCCAGTGTGTGCTGGGACCTGAGGGGCCGTGATCCTGCTCGGAAGCACGAACTCTGTGTCAGGGCTCCCTGGGCAAGCTCTGCTCAGAGGGCACCACAGACGGCCCAGGGGTGGGCTGGAGTGTGTGCAGGTGGGGCAACCTCATATCTGTCAGCATAACATTATGCAGACCTGTTCTGGTTGAGAAAGAACCGTTTATGGGAAACCTGTTTGGGAGCATTACTTGGCTAAATCAAACTGCTCTTACTGTACCCTGGTCTCTGTGCTTTTGTACAATACATTCTACTCTCTTTCACATGTGCCTCTTGCATGTAGCTCCTGAGTTCACTCATGATCTGAAACAGTAGCAGGAAGTTGTACACAAAGTTTCTGGTCTATATGTAAAGATTTTCAGTTCTCATTGACCCTAGGAGGTCTTAATTGCTCATTAAGGCCACTGATTATTTTTGCAGAACGATGGGCTGTTCAGTCAATGAAACAGCTAATCCTACAATATTTTGATAGATGTATTTTGACTGCAAAACCACACAAATAAAAGGCAACTTAATTTATTTGGAAGCTTAGTTGCTGGAGGCGAGGTAACACCGTGACAAATACTTGCCCTGTGGACAGTATTTGGGACACTTAAAATCAGAAGAGAAACCCATACATGCTTCCTCTTTCCTGTTCTGTTCTCACCACTTAGCCTTGCTGTCAGCAGTTATGCAACATCTGTTCTTGAATTTAAAAACAAATCAAACAGCCCCAAAACCAGCAACAAAATACCCCAAACCTGAACCCCCCTGCAATATTCCTAAGGACAGTTGGTAAAATATATGTGTTTCCCTTTTTATGTTATTTTTAAAGCTTTTAAGGGTCTTTCTGGCTAGTGAATTCTATTTGTTCCTTCACTCAAAAGTTTGGTTGTTTTTTTAAAAAGTAGAAAAGCCAGCTTCTCCTTGTCCTTATTATCTCTTAGTACTCTCTATTTGTTTTTCCCCTGTCATAGGTTTTTTATTTTTTTGCTCTTATTAATTCAATAAGTAATTATTTGTAGTAGATCAACATGGGACTTCCAATTTTGATTTTGTTCTGTATCTGACTGTGGACTAGTTATGCCTGGACAAACTTGTAAAATGTTTTTGAGTAAGATCTATTTTAGCAGAAGACAAGGGAATGCTGCCTCACTTCTATTTTTGTCATGATTCTAATATAGGAAACAGCTTTCAAAGCCCCTGCCAGTTGCCCTCAACGTCTGTCTGAAAGTGCTAAACAACAGTCAATCCCAACTGTTCCAGATTTATTTATATCTGACTTCTTAGTTATCAGTCAGGGCTGCAGCATCAGACATCCTGCATGCCTGGCTCTGAGATTCACTTACAGTCATGGTAAGCTCCGTAGGTCAAATGTACTTGATTCACTATGGTACCATATAGGCAGCACCTACACAGAAGACAGAATATTATTTCCAGGAGTCACAGGGTAAAGACTGAATGTCTGTTATAATTTTCTCACAGCTTTTTTGTCTTCTTTTGTTTGTTTGTTTTTAAATAAAGAGTACTTTTTCAAAGTTATTATGGAATCATTTTCAGGAGTACCACAATAAAACTTCTCCAGTGCTGGTTTTAATCAGAAGTTCCTTTAGACCTAAAACTTGAGTTGGTGGGCTTTGGTTTTGGTTTTGTTTGTTTTACTTTTTTATTTTAAGCTGTTTTGGTGCATTATTGGACATTTCCTTAAAACAGTGAAACAAAGAGAGATATTTGAAATTATGTTTGGTGCAGAATTCAGTGAGACTTACTCAGCTGTTGAGTACTCATGAATTCAAATGTTTTCTCCCTTCATTTTTCTAGATGTCTTGTTTTCCATGTTGCATTGCTAGTCTGTAAATTCTCTGACATTTTGAATATGAGTCTTTCAAATTGAAAACATGCCCAAAAAACCACAAAGGACAAATTAAATTATAGAGGAGAGAATGAGCTGGGTTTTGTATGCTAGCAATCTTGAAAGAAATCAAGAAAAATGAATTGTTGGAATGAAGTGGGGATGATGCAGAGGCTAATCTTTATTCACACATTGATAAAGCCTGACCTTCAAGGCTTCTCCCACCTACTTGAATGTGCCCCACAGGCAGTAAAATTGAGCCTTGCTCTTTCTGAACATATGTCATCACCTCCAGATGGATTTCAGTGTCCTTTTGATGGAAAGCCTTTTCCATTACTGGAGGGTCAGACCATTGGGCAGTGTCTGGTCTTTCAGCAAGGTTCAGGATTTTTTGTCTGTCTGTTTTGGTACGTGTTCACTTAGAGGTTTGGGGCAGACAACATCAGTAGGTGATGCTATGGGTCAGCACAGTCAGTGAAGTTTTATGCTGGAGCTGCTCCACATCGTGATTTTCTGTCTTCAGTTACATCCAGGTGATGCAACATCCCCTGCAGTCCTGAGTAAATCAATACAGATTTCCAGTATCTACTTGTTGGTATAATTTATTGCATTTTGGAATGTTTGCTGTGTTGGTGCAGTACATGAATTCCCTGTAGCCACCCTGTATTAGAAGCACTCTGTTGATATTCTTAGGGCTAGGAAGAGAAGGCTGCAGAAACCATTAGCCATGGCTAATCTGATCAAGCATGAAATCTGAAAGATTAAAATGTTGCTTACAGTCTAGTGACCTCCACCACCACCCACCAACCCCCCAAGGGCTTTATCTGGTTCGTTTAGTGAGCAAGTCAGGCCATAGATGCGTAGTCAGTTCCAGCAAGCCTTATTAGCTAATTTATTCATTGGTGTGGTTGATTAGCTTAGCTGTAGTGGCATGTAAGCTATCATTGGGACTAGTTGGAGTCCAGAAATATTCCTGCAGCACTGAGCTTGAACAAAGAAGGTTCTCCTGGATTTGGCATCCTGAGCAGGATGGTGTCACCACAGGTCTGCTTAGGCACATTACCTCAGATTTAGTGCTGGGCCTGACGGACATAAATGTTTGTGTGTGAAATAATGCTGAGCTGGGATCTCCAGCATGGTGAGTTACACCAGGCTTAGCTTAGTGTGGTGTCAACAGTGCCATTTTGGACCTTGGGGGGATGGCACAGCAACACAGACATATCTGCAGCACATTCCTCAGGCACATCATTGCTATCTGTATTATCCAGCTTTTCCAGTTTTCCCAGATATTCTAGGGGTTTGTTACTCTTACTGAATCTTGCCTGACATCACAGAATACACTGATCATGTGTTTGTGAAAGCAGTCTGGCTTTGTCAGTGTTTGAGTTTTGAGCATTGTAAGATCAAAACCAAAATCATTCTGTAGATCAAGCACACCTTACCTTACCTTGGTTGCCAGTGAGTTCAATATTTAGGTTGCTGAGAGAAGAGGGACACTCGTCACTGAAAGTGAATATGGTGCACTCGGGTAGCAGAAACTGCCAACAGCTGACAATGTGTGTAAGAGCTCCTATTTCTAGTTCTGAGCATCTGTATTGTTGTCTTAACATTTCTTTTTACCCCTCCTATGCATTGTAAAGCTTAGCACCATGTTTTTATGTTTGTGTCATGCATGAGGGGATTTTTAATGCTTTGCCTCTGAATAAGGCTAATTCATTCCCATTGCCTGAGAAGTCTTTGGATTACTTCCTTTGGCATCTGTTTGGAAATGTTACTAATGGAACTGGCAAAATTATAAATGCCATGTGTTGGTCTTGGGTAAGCAGATGCCCAGTTCATAATGTGTTTACTTGGCTTTCACCCCAGAGTTTGGGAATTAAATGTGGTTTGTGGTTAAGTATTTTTTGAGTACCTATAAGACATTGAGAAATAAAGAAATATGTATTAAAGGATGCTATCTAAAGTAGTTGCACATTACCATGTCACAGTCTATTTATCTCTGGCAAAATCCAGATAATTCATGTTTTATTTAAATAGAAATTGATGGGGTTTTCACTTATTTGCTGGTGTGCTGAGTTAAGCAATGCTTATGCTAACTACAGTAAATTTTTTTCTTTCCTTTTTTTTTATTAAACAGATGGTGCCAACTGTTTCAAAAACATTTTTTTCAGTTTGTTTTTTTTAACAGATTGCTATCTTTAAAACAACTTTTAAAAAACTCTTTACTGCTTTTTCCTTGTGATAACTATGATTTTTCTAGTAATCACTAAAAATTGCATAAGGTGTTTTAAAATGCCAAAAATTATGCAAAAGTTTTCCTCTCTGGTTTTTTTTTTTTTTTCCATTTAGAAAGATTGATGTTTGGATAGAGATGAGAATTAGAGTTTGAAAATGAAGCATGGCAGAGCTTGGAGATAGGATGGGTTTGGAATGGGAGGAATGCTTTGGCTTTACAGTTGATTTAAATGTGTGATGCAGCAGTCTGATCCTTTTGTGTTTTCCCTGTTCTTCAGTTCGTTATCCTGTTATCTGATGAAATTAAGCACATTTGTCCCTACTGCTCCATATGGGACACTAGGGGTGAGGGAGATCTCATGAAAAACAAAACAGTGTAAGCAAAGTTGCACAAAGTAACATGAAATGATTCTCATGCTCTAATTTAAAACAACTGGTGGGACAGACAGTGTGAGCCTTTCTGATTCTCTCTAAAGTACTGTTTAGATGGAAGCACTGTTGTTGTAGTCTTTTGACTGATCTTGATTTCATGGATGAAGACCATTTCCATGGTTAATTCCATTGCCACTGCAGTGGCAGTTGTAGTTTCTGCCAGAGGAACGAGCATGAACAGTTGCAAGGAGAAAGTATGGAGTCATAATTCCAATTTCATTAGTTATATTCACAAGAAGGTATCTGGTTTGTCCAAATACAGCAGTCTGTTCTAGGAAACTGCCTGCTTTGGCTTAGCTGATCAAATATAGTACCACCACAATCCAGTGTGAAATGCTGAGCCAATTTTTGTCTTTTAAAAACTGAAGTCAGAGATCGTAATATGTTAGAATGGAAACTGACATTCCCTATCCAGAATTACATTGTGTGGCAAATAGTGATTCTGGGAGGGTTTTTAGGTGTTGTTTATGTATGTTCCAACACACGTGTGCAGTGTCAGTCATTTACCCACTGACATCTGAGGCCATGTCTGTAATTTGTAGTCCCTGTGTCTTCCCACAGCAGGGCAGCATAATCCCAAATCAATGCAATTCACAAAATGTGTGGTGGCAAAATGTAGTACACGCAAATGTGCTCTTCTGTAGCTGTGTGACTTTAGGTTGATTTTGCAGAGAATTTTCTTTGAGGTTTTTGATGACTTTTGTTTGAGCCTCTCTTTTTAAACCTCTTAACACTGTTTCCTGTCTTGTCCTAAACATTTGAGGATTCTTGGTGGTGTACTGATAATGATGATTTTTAAATGTCTATCTTAGATACCTGGCAGAGCACTCTCAAAGAGCATTCAAGGAGATTGCTTCATATAAGAGAATTTCTGTCTCTATGTTATTTGCAACTTCTTATTCTAGGGGAAAACAAGAATCTGGTGAGGTAAAACACAAAAGTATTTTTGAGCCATCCAAGCCTAGGCAGAACAAATCTGATTCTGAAGTAGCATTGCAGGATTACTCTCCAGGTTTCATGTTGCTTTCAACAGATCCTACTTATTTTCAGAATTGCTAGGTTGCTATAGAAGAAACCACAATTTTTAGGAAGCATTTGACCCTTTTTCAATAATTTGAACATACCTAAGTACCTAAAATCTTTCCATGTTTATCTGTAGAGGTAGCCAGACCACTTCTGTCAAATGGAAGGAGTTAAATATTTGCCTTATTCTCATTAACCTCTTATAAAGCCCAAGTAGATTTTACTATGGGTTGTACACCCCACCCCTCCCCAATACTATTTTTGTTAAATGTCACCTTTTCTTTTGTTTTGTAAATGGAAATACATTAATTGATCTGTAAGTATTATGGGCTTCAGGATAAAAGCTGTCCTTTGAACTGGCAATGTGAGTATTTCAGGTGCTGGATATGCTGTGGGTACCTCTGCCCAAGGCAGCACATCCATACATTTAGGCCTCTCTCTGATTTCAAAAGCTTGGAGCAGCTCAGAACTGGTGTCTCCCTCAGCTGTCTCAGTGCTGTGCTTGGCAGATTTTGTCTACTCAATACCATGTAAATTCTACCTGGTTTTGGGACCTCCAATGTATCTGACTACTGATTATGCCAAGAGAGTGTAACCAGTAGTCAGCTGTATGCCAGTGGAGGCTGGGCAGTTATATTAACAAAGTGAAACACTTAATTTTTTAGAGGACTTGGTAAGTCCAGTATTTTTATTTTTTTTAGCACACTATTCTGATCTCCCAGGGAAATGCATACTCATGCTCACTAAAAGCAGTTTTGGGTTTTGAGAGGAATTTGTTGTTTGACATAATCCAATTTTGGAAGAAAACCCTTGTATTATTAAGGAGGGTTTTTCAAGCTTTCCTTATAGTCAACAAACACAAGAAACTTGAACAAACCAGAACCTGAAAACAATCCACATGTGAGTGAACATTCAAACCAGTTATTAGCAGCACCACAGCAGCAAATGACAAATTGATTACTTGATTAAAATAAGGGAAGTCAAAGCTTAGTGCTGAAGCTCTGCATTCTGCCTTTAGAAATGTCTTACAGCTCACAGGAGAGTTAGCATCATACAAAAATCAGAAAAAATGTTACTAGCTTGGTCTGTGCAAATGACATGGGGTGTCTTTTCTTTTTGATTGAAGTATTTTACTTTGAAGCTCTTTACAACAGTCCCAAAAATTTTGTGTATCACAACATTTAGTAAGTGCTGCTTGCTTTCTTCTTTAAGAATAAATTTTTAGAAAAACATATAATTTAAAGTGAAAACTATTTTTATTGTAAAACCCAATATCAAATTTAATTTAAAATAACTGACTTCAGCTAAAAGGTAGCCTGGATTTTTGGACCAGTGCTTTCTTCCTCTGAAAATTTATTTTACCTCATGCTGATAACTGTGCTTGAAATAGAAGCTGAAATCAAGCAGAGCATTTATATTTCTGCAGAATTTTTCCATGTTAATGTTGGTTGGAGTAGGACTGGAAAATAGTTTTTTTGCAAAGAAGAGTAACAGGTTTTGTTCAAACTTGAGAACTGATCTCTCTTGAGCCATCTGTTCAGAGTAAAAGCAGCAGCAGCAGACCTGCCCCCCTCCAGATGATGACCATGACCTGCTCTGCCCAGAGCAGTCACCATTGCATATTGCCCTTGAAAATAAAAATTTTAAAAATTCAATTCTGAATTTAGTTGTGTTTTTGTATTTAGGAATGTGAATGCTTGTTTTTTTTCATGATGCTGACTCAGTAAACTTCACAAAGATAACTTCCATCTCATCAAATATTTAGTCTTTGTCATATGAAATTCATGTGACTCCTCTTATAACTACAGTAACCAAATTGTATGTTAGAGCCTTTCTTTTGTGTTTTTATACCCTTTAATTCTGATTTATAGCTGCTATAGATCACACTGCAGTCTGAAGTCTGATGTTGAAAATGGCTGTGACCTTTGAAAGAGAAGACAACCCTATAAATTTGCTGTTGCAATGTTTTATACTAGTTTAAAGTAAATGCCAGATAAAGAGAGGCTTTAGTATGCCTGTAGAATATTCTTTTGCTTAAAAAACCACAAAAACCCACAAGTAATTTATTTCAGGCTTTTCTTTTTTAATACAGGTGGGTGGGAGTATTTTTACTACAGGACAAACTGAGATGGCATATGCATACTGTTCTTTTGGGGCTTTTTTACCCATAACTGGTGAAAGTAAACTAATGATGGCTAGAAAATCGTTTTTGCTTCTTGACATGTTTTGGAACTGAAAAGGCTTTATAAATCTTTGTATGTATTTCCTACAGCACTATAGAAATGTTGTCCTTTCTATTGAGGAAACACTGGGGCACCTCTCCAATGTCCTACAAATAATGCATGTTCAGAAAGCAGAGGTTCTGTGGGTACGCTGCGTTTCTTCTTCCACTTAAATTGAAGATGTGGAGAAAAATGCTCCCTAATGTTTATGCCAAAATAGAAGGTTTCTATTTTCCCTGTTATTTGTAATATGGTAAGATCATTATTGGTAAGGGCTAAGTGTTAACTGTCAATTCTTTTGGTGATCTCATAATGTGGGCTATTTACTGGTACGACTGGGATTATGAAGACATGCAATTTATTTTATAGAAGCTACTGATACAGAACCTCAGCTTTCATTCAGCTCTTCTCTATGATTCACTCCATTGCTGACTTTTCTTGGTCTGTCTCCTGTCTTCCATTTGACACGTATGCTTCATTTTGTTGCTATTAAGATTCAGGATCCAATTATTTTTCAATGTAATGGAGGACATGGGCACAATCCTTTAATTAAAATCAAACAAACCCTTCCCAGTACCTGTCTGTAATGTGGCATATGAGGAATTTCTCATATATCACACCAGCCAGGCTTAGTCTGGTATTCATGAAAAACATGTAAAAATGTAAATGTGTATAAATAGGAGAGTCACTGTTAGATGTTAGACTGTTCCTATTTCTTATACACCTTTGTTTTTTGGAGAAAAGAATCAGCTGACAGGGTCAAACACTGTCATATAAAATTAGACCGTCTAAAAGAAATTAATCTTTGCAGCCCTGACTAATACATAATTTTACTCTTCTGCAGTAGCTGAGATTACAGCCTTTTCTATTTTGAGGTTTCTTAAGTATTTAAAGCCTTTGAAGTTTTTTGAAAATGCAGTCATGTCACTGCAATGTTTAAAGGAAAAGTCTGCAGTTTTTTTAACACCTCAGATTTTTATTTTTCAAAAATGAGTTTAATTTTTAATAGTCGTTTCATCTTTGGATTTAGAAATGTGTTTTATTCATGTTCAAAGCATCTTCTAATAAGATTACTAAGGTGACTTTGAGCAATGACCCTTGTCATCACATTAACTGATTCAGAAATTTGGTTCACACTGTTTCTAAATGTTCCTTTCCTGTGGGCTTTTAAAACAACTTTATTTTAAAAGTTCTAGTAAATACAACCATAATTCCATTCAAAACTATTTTTTAAAATCTAGGAAAAAGAAAAAAAAGAAAGTGAAATACATATTTCATGAAAAAGTTAAGTCTGTTTAAATCTACTTCTTTGAGACAGCCATCTCAACCATCTAAAAATAACCCTAAAGAAATGAGACTAGAACATTAATTTTCTTTGCCATTTTAACTCCATCTTATTTTTTACATAATAATATGAGGTAGATTTATATATTGAAATACTTTTATAAGAAATCTGAGGTTTTAGATTTTATTGTAATCCTGAAGCTTATAAAAACATCAGAAAAGACACTGTCTAAATGAATGAAAGATGTGCTTCGAAGGTAAACTTTTTTCAAGCATAAGTCCTTCCCTTCCACAGATTAAATCAATGCATGTGACTACCCAAAGGCTCTTCTGACTTGCTGTGCAGAATGTAAAGAGGAAATTCTTAATTCTCTTAATTCTGCCAGCCAACGTCAACATTATAAAGCTGAAAACACATAACCCTTAGATTATGATTCCTGTATCTGATTTTGCAAGTGGGCTGAATTTTGGGAATGATGGATTTCAGATTGATGATATATGAAATGAATAGATGACATGCAGACTCCCGTCATGGAGGTTCAAATACTCTCTGACCTTCTATATAATTCTTCATTACAGTGTTTCACTTTGTTTGAAAAGAGCCCAGATTCTACGAACTAGAAATAGGTTAATCCTTCCCTGTTGGCTATATAGCATTTGCATGCCAAAATGCTGGCTTTGTACCAGAAGATTCAGCTCATGGTTGATGTATTTGAACAACAAATTATGTATTGTTGTTCTCAAATGCAAGAACTTAAATTATTAATTACATTGAGTATTCACAAGTTGAGCACATAATGGTACCCTTCTGTTATTATAATAAAATTGAACTAATTCACAATTAATTGAAATTTCTAAGAAAAACACTTGATTAAATCCAGTCCACTCTGGACTTCATTAACTGAGAGATCGATCTGTGCTGTTACTCCATTAGTTCCTTTCTGAAATATTCCTGTATCACTAAATAACTAGAGACTGTCCAGACAACCTTTAGTCTCATAATGTTAGTAATTAATCACTTAAACTGAAACAGAGTATAAAACTTCTAATATAACAAACTTGGTTCCTACCTTCTCCTATGAGTTAGAAATAACACAGTCAGTGATTCCCTTTTATTCCACCAAACGATGGAGCTGTAAAAGAAAGGTGTTACCAGATTTAGAAGAATAAAAGAGAGCCTTTTCTATTTAAAACATGCTTTTTTTCACAAATGCTGTGAAATGCAGTCAGTCTTTTCCTGGTGAGTCATGACAGGCATGAAGCTGGATAATCTTTAACTCTTGAGAAATATTTTACTTTAGACAAGATAATACTCTTTTCTGATAAACTCTCCCAGCTGTGGCTTGCTAAATTGAATGGTGTCCACAGGGCCTATAAGGTTATTTTCTCTCACATGCCTAATACATATAATGCACATTCTGCCCTAATAAAGGTATGTGAATAGTTCTTTTCAATTAATTACATTGAGGAAGGATGGGCAGAATACATGCATAATGCACTACTAGCTAAAACTCCAATATGATTGCCTGTAATTTGTACCAACATGCCAGTTTTTAACATAAAACTATGAATATCAAGATACTAGAAAGGCAGATTAGGCACCTTTCCATCTAGCTTTCCATCTAGCATGTTGTTCTGAAGAGGTCACTGAAGCCTTATTACAAAATGTGCATTCAGTAATTCAGAAAGGTTCCCATCATTAGGGAAGATATGCCAACGTTGGTATTAATTGAAGTAGAGTTTTTGGGGTTTTTTTTCCAGGCTGTTTAGGCTGGCAAAAATGCTTTTGCCAGACTGTAACTACTTTTTTTAGTTCCAAGTGCATCTTGCATTTCAAGTGGCAACCTTGTTTCAAGCTTGTGGGACACAGTGTATATGCCAGATTTTCCAGTTTATTCTCAGCAAGGTTAACTGAAATTAGACCAACTGGACTAAATTATCCTTTCATATGGAAATTGTGTCACTGTTTAGATGTCAGAATAGGACATGTACAAAGGAGCTTAGTTCTTATACTGCTTTTCATAAAATAATGAATCTTGGAGCTCAGGGTTGAGGATCTCCTAGGTTGGCTTCAGAAACTAGGGAAATTAATTTTCTCCTCATCCTCCCTCAGCTGTACCCTTTGAAAAGTTGTAGTGACTTCTCTCACCCCAAAATATGTTGTTGCCTTCTCCTGGAGAATTGTTAATTGTCAGCACTGCAGTGATATGTTGCACCAACAGCAGAGGAGGAGCTGGATTGCTTCTGCTCAGCCAAGAATCCAAATATCTGTGGATAGAGAATATTCAGCTGTAGTCAGGTTGCTGTTTTTTGAAGCCTCAAATATCTCGCCTGTTTTACTTTGTGGAATTTGAGTCAAGGGCAGTCCCTTGAGCCCTCAAACCTTTAGAGTGTCTGGTCAGGTAAGAAAGGAGCACTGCCGAAGTTTGACTGCAACCTACTACTACAGTGTGCTACCAAAATTCTGCCACAGAGCATTAAAATTTCAAGGTCTATCAAATCTTTTACTTCTTGGGAAAAAATGGATGATTTTTTAAGTGATACAATATTAATGAAGCACAGATAGGAGAATGTGCTGAAGCACATGATGCTGGGGAGTTTGAAGCAAGTTTCAGCATCTGCTAAATTGCACTTAGAGTGAGATAATTCTTTATGCAATGCTAATTTTGGCACAGGTATTTTCCAGTTTAATTTTTTTATACTGGAATCTGAGTTCAAAGTGCATCTTCTGCTATAGAGTTCCAATCAAATGAAGTGCATCCATGGAAGCACATGTTTTCCTGAATGAACAAGTAGATGCAACTCTAAACTGTGGCATTGTGATGAAGAGGGTAAGTCTTCAGTAGCGGCAGTGCCTAGAATTGCGCATGGGAAAAAGCTGCACCTTTCTGAATTTAAGGTTTTTGCATCTCTATGTGCTTCTAGAAAATAGGTAAAAATACCATTAACTTCAGCAGGTGTCTTTCTTGACCATATCAGCTTCTATGATCCTAATATTATCTGAAGTTCTGTTCTTTATTTATTTTTCATGTAACCTTTCTTAATCTTCAGTACCAGAAGTCCTTGAATGACTGGAATAGATGTGCAGTCACCAGGTTTTGAAGTAGTGCCGGACATTGTGTCATGCTAGTGCAGCCTCCTCCTTTTCTGGATTAGCACAAGGCTGCTCTGTGAACAGCCTCCGTGTCTTCAGCGGATCCTTGTGGATCCCGCAGCAGGAGCATGGTTAATTCACAGAGGTCTAGAGAAGTGAGGAGCTTGTACCTCTCTGAACTTCATGGCAGGCACTAGCTCCAGGTCAGAAAACTGAAACCTCACCAACTTGGACTAATAGTGTAATCTAGCAACCAGAGAAAAATAACAAGTATCTTTTTGGTTCATTTTAACTGTTTGGGGAAATTATGATCATACCATTTACTGTACCCCCATAGGGTGGTCAACTCCCAACTACCACAGATGTAACCTCCCACTATGGCCTAGAAACCCCCCCAAAAAAGACATACAAGTGGCAAATTACGAAGGTCACACCCAACATGTTGACTTGGAGTGAGAAAACTCTGCTGTAGTGATTGTGGAGCAGGGGAGCAGTGCCTGCTCCGTGGGAGTCCTCTCAACCAGGCAGCTCCAGTGATCCAGCAGCCTGTTGTTGTTACCTGGCTTTGCTGAGTGCAGAGGGTGCTGTATTAGTTTCATTTCTGAGGTAGCAAAAGCATGGGCTGCTTGGGTCAAATCTTCATGCAGATTTAACAACATTAAATAAAACTCAAGAAAGTTTTCTTGGCATCTGCATTCAGCAGAACACTGAGTGCTACACACTTAGTTTTACTGGCTAATTTAAAGTCCTAAAATTCTGAATTACATGAAACAATTTTAGTAGACTTTCTTCTTTCTTTTGAACTGCTTTATTTAAATGTAAGTAACAACAGCAGGTCTTTTATTCACAATAAAATACAAAGCATGTTGTTCTTTTTCACTGGGCTTACTGTTTTATTGAACATATTTTCATTTTTGTGTGTACGCATAGAAGTCTGTTTTTCTGTTTACCTGTCCACTTTCTTATCCCTCTCTTCTAGAATTTATTAATTGAATATAGTAAGTAAATATTTTGTGCCTCCATTGTAAGATGTTAATCACTGATACCAGCAGATGCCACTGATAAATAGCTCCAATACAGTTGTTGGATAATAGAAACCCTTATTCACCAGCCTATATTCTCACTGCTCAGAATCATTAATTAATCAAATAGACATCCTCAGATGCAGCAAATACTCTTGTCTCAATTCTGAAATCCATACGGTATGAGGGTATGATCTGTTCAGTGAATTTAATTTATGAAAACAAACTACCAACCTTAACAGTTATTTGTAATTTGTATATCTTGCCTACTTCTTGGGCTTGTTTGTTTAAAAAATGCTCTCTAAATTAATCTGTTACTTTTCTTTCTTGTGTCCTTACCCTTTCCAAGGTTACGCCTTTCTGCTGTTCCAGGAAGAAAGCTCTGTACAAGCTCTGATAGATGCCTGTCTGGAAGAAGATGGAAAACTTTACCTATGTGTGTCAAGTCCCACAATCAAGGATAAACCAGTAAGTAGCTTATGCCATGACACTTATGCTGGTTGCTAACCCATTTGCTGTTACTCTTTCAGTTAATAAATAAATAAAAAATACTTAAAATTAATTACTTGTCATTTCCTGTTTCTGTCCTTCCTGTTACTTTGAATTGACTTTCTGTATCAGCGTAACATGGCTTTAACATTTGCTTTTTTCTGATAAATGCCATGTTCAATTAACTTTTATATTTGCTACTCCTGGTATGCATCAGGAGTGTGCATCCTTTTACAGTATTAACTGTAACACTAATGGAGTGGTAACTTTTCATCTGTATGATTTGAGAGAAAAGAAAGCCTTATGCGGTGAAATGAAGAAACTTGCCCAGGCAAATTAAGATCCAGATAGCATCAAATATCCCCTGTATTTCATTAGGTTTTTTTAAATATTATTTTTTATGCATTCAATAGCTAATCCATTTATCGTTTAGGCCTCACCTTATAGAAACTATAGGGTAAAATCAACTACTGCAGACAGCTATAGCAGAATAAAAGACATACAGTAACCAGTTTTTATTGTTCACATCTCTAACATTGTTTGTGCCTATGAAGATATACAGATAAGGTGAAAACTACGGACAAATAAGATAAGATAAAAAATGTGCTGCCTTTTGAAAGTACTATTAAAAATCTTGCACAGATGAATGAACAACCCAGGACTGCAGCACAGTGAGCGGGCTTGTGTGAGTCCTAGGATCAAAAAAATGGATTGATGAACAGCTTTATCTAAATAATTTGAGCAGTTTTTTCTGTGTAATCTAAAGACTTCTTATCAGCTGTGTTGCTTGCTGCTCAGTAGAAATAGGCATTCACATATTATACAAATTCCTTTTGTATCCAAGCACAGAAATTAATTTTATCAGCTCATATCAGTGCTTTTAAATTTGTGGATCACTGTATGTGATTTCAAGAAATCCAGAAGCCCAAACTGCAAGTGTAATTGCACATATATGGTAAAATGTTCTGAAAGTCCTTTCACAGCTTTCTCCCTGTGATGGCGATTAGGGGCAGGGAATTAATGAGCGTAGGAGTTTGTGATGAGGAGATTTAACTCAAGCCTGGCCTCTAGAGGTGATAAATGAGTTGTCCCCCTTCTTTTGGACACTTAGACAAGCTATGTTCTCAGATTGTCTTGGTGCTTATACCACCAATTTACTGCTTTTGAAAAATTAAAATTTTGTTTTTAATTATAGAAAGATTTGGCCTTTTTTTTCTTAATTTTAATTAAGTGGCCAAGTTCCTCTACTAAAAATGATCCTTAATACAGGTGCAAATTCGACCTTGGAACCTAAGTGACAGTGACTTTGTGATGGATGGGTCTCAGCCTTTGGATCCAAGAAAAACAATCTTTGTTGGAGGAGTTCCACGGCCTCTCCGAGCTGGTGAGTAGAAGGAAAATGTAGGACATGTAGCAGATTAAGTAGAAAAGATGAGGAAAGATATCTAGTATCTGTAAAAGAACAGAAAATGGACCCTGTGTTTTCCAACGATCACATCTTGCTTTCTAAACAAGGAGTATCTTCCTCTTTACAAAATACAGTGAACACTTTTTTAGCTTTTAAATAGGTTACTTATTAGGATTGCCAATAGAAACAGTTTTCCTCAACATTGCAAAACATCCTAGAACTTGGCTGATTTTTTGTAATGTAGACCATCTTAATCCTAACCCTGATTTGTTTGCTGAGGTGCAGACAAGTTTCTCTTTCCTTTGACTAGAAGACCAGACCCTTTCCAAACCAATTCCAACCTCAGCTCTATGATTTATGTTTCCCTTTTATTGAACCCTTACCTTAATTTTTCCATGGAGCTATGGACATGGCCTCTCAGCTATTGTCCAGAAGTAAAATTGCTCCCAGGCCAGGTCTCTTGGTGGCCTAACATGGAAGACCATTTTCCAGACTCGCTCCTAATGTAGCTTCTTTCCCTCAATTTTTTTTCTTCACCCTTAGCTCTTTCTCTTCACTTTTATTTGCAGAGCCATAGATAAGAGTCCTTTGCTTTTGTCCAGAGGGAAGATTTATCCCAGCCCAGGACTCCTGGCCATCCCCATTTTGTTTTGAAGGTCCCATTTGAGCACTGCTCCCAATTGTAGCTCATTTCTTTCTTCTAATCCTGACAATTTTGGTGAGCCAGTGACAAAGTGCTGAAGCAAGTTAAAACATTTCTCCTGGCCAGATCTTTCAGCAACCCTCACTTCTGTTTATACTCCCATATTCCCTTTTCATCTTCACTCTGAGGCAGCTGCATGGTTTGTCTTTCTCATCCTCTCAACCCTAATCCTAATCCTGGGAAACTGTAGTAGCCAAGGCCTCTCAGGCACCGTCTGGAAGACTTTCTTTGTAGCCTGCCTGCAGTTTCCTTCAGCAGCCGCTTTCCAGCCACTTTCCACAGGAACTTCAGCTCTTCACTTTATCTTTTGCCTAATCCTAAATCTTTTGGGAAGCTGTACCAATGTCTCCCAGCCATTGCTGACAGTAAGATTTCTCTTATACCACATTTCTTGGCAGATTTCACTTTCCTCACCATCTTAAAATAAGGCCCAATTGTAAGGTGGTAATTATGTAAATAGTAACAATTAAACATTAGCTCATTTCTAATGATGCCTTTATAAAACTGTATGTCATTTTGCCTGTCATAGATCACTTATGAAAACTGATGCCTTTAAATAGGTAACTTCTCCAAAGCAGACAGTTGCCATTTTTTCTTTTTGTAGCTTTAAAGATCTGATACAGAAGTTCTTCCTAAGATATCTGAACACTGCATGGATTCCTTGCCCTGGAATCCTGGATATTCTTTCTCTATTGGCAAGAGTAACTTAGCGGAACTACTACTGTAAACGTGTTCCTGATGTTTATTCTGAACTGTCACCTTTTGAGATCACCACCCAAATGATGATTCCAAATCATTAGAAAGCAGAAGAATCTATTAATCTGTTAATCACATTATGCTGGTAGTTTTTCCTTACTTTTTGGAGCAAAAGTATTATCTGGTTTGGTAGAATGAGTCAGACATTTGTTTGCTTGTTGCAAACGGACAAATTAGCATATAGTCTTCCCTGCACACAAATTTATACAAACACATATACCTATTCAGTTTACTAATGCGAATTTTGTGAGAACTATGAGAATTTAAATATTTAGTATTTGGGGGGGTTTAATTTTATTTTGGGTACTTAAATTGTAACTTGCTACAGAACGTGTTTTCACACATTAGCACTAGAAAATGGCTGACTTGGCAGGGCCTGTACAGTTCTTGCATTGTCCATCTGACAAATGTGTTGCCTATGAGTTTTTACAGAGAGCTTGGCTCAGTGGCCATACAGCCTTGCACAGTTTACATAGCTCTTCCCTGCTTTCTTCAGCCTCTTTACTACTTCATTCTGTTCTTTCCCTTAACTTGTCTTCTTTATGTGTCCTCAGCCATGCATTCAACCTGTCTTATTTTATGTATGATATTTATAACTTCTTTAGAGTTATTCTTAATATCATAAAAAGCAACAAAGCATTTTAAAAGATCCCCAACCAAGAAAATACCAAAGTATTAATTTAAGTTGCACCTAAAATGTAGGCTTGCCTTAGCTGCAGGAACTTCAGATATTTCACAGGTTTTTGTTTCAAATGTGAAACACATCTTTGATATTCTTTGAACCTTAGTACTTAGGGCAAAATATTAGATTCTAAACCAGGAGTATCGCTAAGTGATCTTACAGGTAAACTAGCCTTAAAAGGCCTCCCAAGTGCCAGTGTTTTAATATGCAATATTGTAAATTTTTGTTTATCTGATACCTACTTTAACAGTGTAATGCTGCATTTTTTTCCCACTTCAGTCACACCAACTTTTTACAGATTCTGGTTTTTGCCTTTATATTTTACTATAATTCATGTAAGGTTGATTCACTCTGTGTTTCAGTTTGCAATTTCAGACTTTGGAAGACAAGTCTGATAAGGCAAATAGTGCTTTTTTAAATACAACAATCCAAGTGCAACACTATTATTTGTGTTAAATCTATTATATTTAACAATTGACTTCTTGCAGTTGAATTGGCAATGATTATGGACCGTTTATATGGAGGTGTCTGCTATGCTGGCATTGATACAGACCCAGAGCTGAAGTACCCAAAAGGTGCTGGCAGAGTGGCTTTCTCCAATCAGCAGAGCTATATTGCTGCTATCAGTGCTCGCTTTGTCCAGCTCCAACACAATGACATTGATAAACGGGTAAGTAAAATAGCATGGAGCAGAATGGTTGTTACCAAACTGTACAGGTATTTAAAAAATCGTTATTAGCATTGTGTCGGAGAACACTATAAGTTCTGTTATTCAGAAGATATTTGTCAATTTTTTTAAAGCTTATTTAAGCATCTAAAGCAGAGTGAGAAAATACTTTAAATATCTTAAATAATGGTTCAGCGCTAAACCCAGAAAATAATTGATTGTGAGATCATTTTTCCTTGGTTCTCTTTTGAATTCCATAGCATTTCCCAGCTTCTTTCTCCTTCTTTAGATGTTTGCTCATTGCGCATCAATGGCTTTTAGTTTAGTGACTACTTGTGCAGCTTCTGACAGTTTTGCTATTATTAGGCACCATTTTCTGTCAGTAGTGTAGGTCTAGACTTGAAGTCCCTAAAGCACAGGTTTATTTTAAGTAAAATAGGTGATGCTCACCTCAAAAGTCCTGAGAATTATTTAACTAAAACCAAATGCCAAGAGATGCTTGATAGGCAGAAGGGGGGAAATGAGATGGTTTTGTTCAGTCCATATGAAATCCCTAAAGGGCTTTTCAAATATTGAGTGAAGTTACAGTATTCACTGAAATTTGACTTGAACGCATTTAAAGAAAATATTACTTACTTTCCAAATTTTTTTTTTCTTTAGACCTTCTGCCTTCACCTCTTGATTACACATACAAACAACACCCATGGCTCTGCATTTAGAATGATTCAAAAGAACATCCACTGCTGCTATGTATTTTTCTGATAGGGATGGTTTGTTTTTTCCTTAATCTGGCATAAATTGTTTCTCCAGAAGTCAGTTTAACAGGTGTTGGTTGTGTCTATTATGTGCTGTATGCATATAAATCCACACAGCTGCAAAGTTCAAACTATTTTGACTTTGTCTTTAGAAATCTGAATTGTACTTTTTCTCAGATTCGAGGAGGTCATGGAGTTATAAGTCCTCAAACAAGTTTTGTATGGTGCTTTACTCCACATTACATTAACTAAGACAAGGCTATCCCTAAACATTTCTTGTCCATTGGATTCTGAAAAATCTTACAGACAAATTGAGGATTACTTTTGGAGTCTTAATGACACGTTGAACCCTTTGAGATTTATATAGCAACCATGCTTGCTAGGGGTTTCTTTTTAAGCTTTAAAGCCACAAAAGGTGACTAGCTAGTAATTTTTTTCATTAATCTGTTCTTTCTTCACTTGGTAGACTGATAATTTAAGCTTATTTAATTATCTTATATCTGTTTTAAAAATAGATTTATGTGTGAGTTTGAAGAAGTATGAAATCTCTTAATGAGTCCTTAAATCTTAGTTTTTAAATCTAATAGATTGAAATCCCTGAACCATACAGCAAACATTCTTAAAATCATTTCAGTAGTAACCAGTGCAATAAAAGATGAGGGAGAGAGAGAGAAAGAGACTCTATTTGACACCTTCACAATTCATGCTTGGGAAATTTGAGTAGGTGGGGATCTAGAGCTGTGCTGGACATTGGACCTGCTTTCTTCCAATTTTATTTGAGACAGCGCTGTTTTATTTTACATGATGCTGCTAATTTTAGTGATATGGCATCTGATATGCAAAATGGCAGTTACTCAGACTTGTTCCATGCAATACTAGTAGCAGGGTGTAATTAAAAAATAGATTGGCAGCCCTAGCTGTTCCTTAGGCAAGAAATACAACTCACTTTATAAGCTTTACTTCAAAGGAGTAACATTTGTTGACGTGTGATCAGGATAAGCTGAAGTAAATTCAGCATAAAGCTTTTTTGTAGAATGTTTCTTGTCTTTCAGCTTAATATCTCATTCTATGTTTCTTTAAATATCTATGTACTTCAGTGTTGTTACTAGAGTAAGGTTTTCCTTGCAATATACACATTGTGCCAGACTGGCACTTGTCCAGTTACAGCAACATTATTTATAATAAATGAATACTTCGATTTTTTTCTATGTTTTCTAGTGCAGTTGACTGTACTTGAGCCACTTTATAAATAGCATCAGAGAGCCATAAGAATTAGACATGCATGAACTCATGATTTCCCTGGAATGAATGAACACTCAATTTAAATGTGTAGGCACAATTCATAGGAACAGACTCAACTTCTGTAATAGCATTATTGCAAGTGCCTAGTCATGCATCAGTCCTGCTGTGTTTGGCACAAATGCTTTAAAAACAAAAAGCATTCCAGCCCCAAGTTGTTTACAACTGAGTGTAGGACAAAAGTCAGCAGCTCTCCAGCCTATTTGTAATTGATGGCAAGGCCCCAGTTGGAACTACAATGAAACTTTATTGCACCTCAAGACTTAAACATCTTTAGATAGTGATTTTTGCCAACAAAATGGGGAGTACTTAATGCAAGTACATTTAATTTTATTTAATTTGAATCTCTTATTAGTCTGGTCCTACATTTTGCAAATCACAAAAATATCAAAGAGAAAAAAAATTTTCTGTGGGGAAAAAACCTCTGAAACTCATCAGACCTCCGAAGTTTCAAAATACAATTTTGTTCTTTATAATTTTTTCTTCCTAAATGCTGCTCTCATGGCCTGCCCCTGTAACTATTCACATTCCTGGAGTTCTCTTAGTGGAAAAATCCTCGGAGATGCTGTTTTTACTGTACTTCCATCTTAGTGCTTTCCCACACCTAACTTTTCCAAGGAATGTTGAATAGTTACGAAAGCACGACCTTCTTTCTTGAGATTTTTCTGACAGATAAAGTGCTTCATATGAAAATTTAACTACCAACCTTGGGTTAATCCTGCATCAGTTGAAAACCTTCAGTAGAGCAAGAAAGAATTAAAATATTGGGGTTTGCGTTCATGCTTAGCAAAACTATGAAATGTTCTTACAGTTGTTTTCTTGTCCCTGGTGCAGGTGGAAGTGAAGCCATATGTGCTGGATGATCAGATGTGTGATGAATGCCAGGGCACTCGCTGTGGTGGAAAATTTGCTCCATTCTTTTGTGCCAATGTTACCTGTTTGCAGTATTACTGTGAATACTGCTGGGCCAGCATACACTCTCGTGCTGGGCGGGAGTTCCACAAACCACTGGTAAAGGAGGGAGGTGACCGGCCCCGCCACGTCCCGTTCCGCTGGAGCTGAACCCCGGCCGCACCCAGCAACAAGTACTGGAGTAAATAAAATTGAGTGAAAAGAGAGCGCTGCCTCAGGGCTTAGTGTTCTGGAAATCTGTGCATTCGTCCTCGACTTTAATGAAGATATGGGTCTTTTTATTACTATTATTATTATTTACAGTCACATTACTGAACTCAGTGTCCAGTATAATACAAACCGGCAGAGTGTAACTGTACTGATTTTGCACTTTGATTCACACAAACATCTGCTTGGTACCTTAATTTCCTACACAAGACTTGTCACTAGTGACATTATGTAGACTGCCATTCTCATCAGTCTTCACTGGGCTGATGTGTATGTGATGAAGATTTTTTTATTGTAATTATAATTATTTTTATTTTTAAACTGGAGCATGCACTTATTTTCAGAAATTTAGACTTGCCCCTAGCAGATGACTTACCAAAGGTAATATTCACAAGTAGGTGGCAGATGTAGCAAAAACTTAAACAGATATTCAGCAATCATTAGTTTGGGTCATTTAGAATAGTAATAACCCTTAAAGAAAATAAGCCTTTAGTTGCTCTCCATTTTGACTTGTAAGGATGATACCTCATAAGCTGGATCAGACTTTTTTCTTTTGTTTTGCTGAGGGTTTTTGTTTGTTTGTTTGTTTGTTTTGTTTTGTTGGGTTTGTTTTGTTTTGTTTTGTTAGGTCTTCTAGTGTTATGTAAATGTATGCTGCAATAGCTTTTGCTGCTATTAAAATGGTATTACTAATACCATAATACTCTATTCAGGCTAGGGTATCAATTAAAAATGAGTATGTGATTAAAATAGTGATGGCTGCTGAAAGGAGATCAGTATAGCATACAGAAAAGCTTCCAAGGAAGGTCAATATTTTTTGACTGCATGTTTACTTAATCAGGTTGCTGCATGCAATAAATTTTATATATGTCTAATATAAAACCTGCCCACAATGCACAAATTATGATCTACGTAGGCTACAAAATGCTCAGTAACAAAAAAAAGTTGATTACTGACTGGAGGAAGGCATGCCTCAGTAAATGTAATGCTTCTGAAATTAGGATCAGCCCATTACAGAATGACCTATATTACAACAAATATAAAAACTAGCTGTAGGATATTCTTAAAAAAAAATTTGTGGATGGTAGATGAAGTACTTTGCGGTGCTCTGTTATATATCGTGCAATTTATTTTATATAGTAAAGTGATTATGTCTAGTACTGTGATCAAACTTAACTGTTAAAGCCTCTGTATCTGACATTAACACATTTTTGACAGTTCATAACAGGTACATAAACAGAAATGAGCTCTTAGTTACAATCTCTCTCCTAATGCTTGCGTCATTTACGTAGCTGCAGACCTTGTCCAGAAAACCAAAGAGCTCATGCTGGCGTACATACACTACCGATTAGATAGTCTGTCAAACTAATAACCTAGGCACATTTAAGAAAGTTAGGAAACAAAGTGGTGCTAAAGAAATGTCTGCATATAAAAGTAACATGAGATGTCTGCTCTGTGGATGTGGCGTTATCTCTCTAATCCCTGGATGTATCCTGTGAAGCTTGAATACAATTAAGACCTGCTAACACAGTGGACATTTTTTTAGCATGAACTATGGGGCTGCAGATAGCATATAAATATAAACACACTTGGTATACTAATGATTGTGAGAATGTGTACACTATTTTTTTTTTCTTTTTCCTCCTTTGTTTTTGCAGTTCTGGGGACAATCTGACTGGATATGACACCGCATAGTAGATTTAAATGTTCTGGGTTTTGTTTGTTGTGATGTCCTTCTTTGTGTCTAATTTAGTAAGTTGGTTTTCCCAATGTTTAGTTGCAAGTATTGGCTTTGAAAGGATTTTTTCTGTTTTTGGAGAAAAAAAAAAAGAAAAAATAGTTTTTTACTGGTTTAAAATGCTTATTATAATTATCCCTTTTGAAGTTACTTCTGGGCGGTTTTGTGATATTGCTTTTCCCAGCCCAGGTGTCTTTTCTGTTTTTTTTCATCTGTACAAGACATTTTGTTATGCACTACTTTTTGTATCTAGACAGTTTTCAACAGTCGGCTGATGATTTTTTTTAAAGAAAAAGGCATGCTTTCTGACTGACATGATCTTTTGCAATACCTCAATTTTGAAATATAGGAAAGAAAATGATATTTTCTAAGTAAGTTTATTCAGAAAAATATATATTAATTTAATTCTGCAAGAAAAATGATTTAACAGATGGGTAACTTTATTTTTTTCATGCTTATTTGAGTTTTTTTGAAAATGAAGAAGTTAGAGCTTTATAACTGTAATATTAAAGATCATAGCTAACCTACAGAAGTCTACCTAATTATGTGAAAGAAGTAAACCTTTTTGAAGAAATACCCCTCTTTCATGTAGAAAAATACCCCCAGAGAGAAAGAGAGCGAGAGAGAGAGAAGCTGGAAAATGTACAATATAGCATAATGTTGGATTAAATCTGAAACAAAATCATCATAAAGAACAGGTGTAAACACAAACTCCATTTGGTGCTGAAAGTTGTGAATAGAAGGTGAAAAAATATTTTCCCTTAATTTGTATATTTATAATCAAGTGTGATTATGCACGACTGACCAGAATTGTGAGAGTTCTTCTGTTTGTATTTTTTTAAAGAGAACTTTTTTTAGTTTATTAAATTATGACATGCTCCCTTTTGTTTTGTAAATGAATGTGCCCCTGAGTTGTTAATATGTTATATTAAAAGAGGGTCCTTCAAAAAAAGTTATTTTTTAAAATATGGAGTTCTGAACTGCAACTTGACTAAGAAGCCCCTGGGTACAACAGGTCCTATTGTGGCCTTTTCTGATGTGAGACTTGAACTAGTCGATTTTTTTGAAGGCTAACCTAACCTCGACTATTTGTTGTTATGTGCAATACTGTTTGTACTGTTTGTATAAAAAAAAAGAAAAATGAAAAGAAAAAAGGCATAAATCTTTATTGCAGATTTATTTTCATTGCAGACTTTAGACATTGTGATTCACTAAAATCATTTTTCTACTGTCAAATATGTACCTTTTCTTCATGCTGGTATTTTTTCAATAGTAATGTAGCCTTTGTACTGAGACAAATTTTCATTGTTATTTTTAGAAAGATTTTTTGCTAAGAAAAAAATTAAACATATTTACATATTTTTCATTTTTATTTCGTATTTTCTTTAAGGAGTGCTTTCTCAACCATTAATATAGTTGTTTCTGGGAGAGACTTTCATATCTGGTCAATGTCATTAATATTATTTTGTATTTTTACTTGGAATAAATTAATTTTATGATGCTGATTCTTTAAAAGTTTATTTTTTTCATTTTCAGTTATTTTTGAAGCTAAAATCTTTGTAATATTGTTACTAAAGTGTCTAGTTTTTTGAAATGCAAAGCTTTATGTATTAACTTGCTGATGTGGTTTACAATAGTGTGGCAATGATGAAAATGGTTGGTTATGTAAAGTGATTGGAAAATTGTAACAAAGAATTGGGCAATAAAATGACAGAATGAAGCAGAAAAAACGTGATATTTTGAAAAGCCTTTTCCTTTATCAAAATGATTTAGGGAGATAATAGGGATGTCACAGTACCAGTTCGCTGTCTAGATTTATACACCACCAGTGTTGATGAAATACTATTGCCGTTATAAGGAACTAAATCTATTGAACAATGGGTTTTTGACCCTGCCCATTCAGCATAATTCTTCATTACTTTTCTTGTCATGAACTCAATAACCTCTCTTTTCAATAGCCTTAGATTGAACCTCCTAAAATATATATTCTTCATTGTATTTTGCCACTGTGTTATTTATTTAATGAAATTGCCCCTTTCCTGCACAAGTCCCTCTCTGCATGCGTTTCTCAGTGGCAGCGTGGCGCAGACTGTTGGTGCCCACACCATTTTCTAGCCCAGCCACCCCACGTGGGTGGGAGCTGCCAAGTTAATGCAAATACTCTCTGTCCATCCCCTGGTAGCAATGCAGTAACTCATATTGCCACCACGTCTGAACATCCGTTCAGCTTCTTTGTCTTTCTCCGTTCTTCTCGGCCTCTCTTGTGTCTTTGTCCTTTTTTTCTTTTGTATTGGCAATACCAAGGGCCAGTATCAAAACACCTTTCACCTCCATTTACATCACCTTTGTTTCCCTATGCAGCCAGAAGAAACCCCTTCCTGAAGCCAGTGACTGTTCTGGCACCTGAAACAATCCAGACTAAAACTGGTGTTGCGTAAACAGGGCATACAATGACTTTCTCTAGACAAAACTCTCGCTTCCACAAGTTGCTGATGACCTTTTAGACTTAACTTCTGCTCGAGTGTTAGAGTGACTCGTCCGTGACTTGTGGGAAGAAATGTGCCCAGAGTTGGTCTATTGTGTATCCTCTGTGTGTTCAGTTCTGTAAGTAATGTATAGACTAGATCAAATAGTGAAGTAAAATTTAGACTCAAATTAGGTACTACTGGTTGGAATGTACACAAATTGCAAACAAAGGAGATTAAGGAATGAAGAGGGAATAAAAAATTCCTGCTAAGTGGTACAAAGTTTATGCTTATATTTCTGCCGACATGCTTGTATTTTATAGCCTGCTAGCAAGGCATGGGCTAAAACAAATTGTATTGCAAATATGCAGTTAGCAAATAACTTTGCTGATTTCACTATCTGTTAGAGTAGTAAAAAAAAAAAAAAAAAAAAGAAAAAAGAAAAAAAAAGGCGCTTAACTGGGAGAAGCTCCCATGTTAATATTTCAGTATTGTGACATCTCTACTTGCAAGGTATGAGTGAAAGATTAGTCACAGATTTGTAGAAATGTCTCTTTTGTTTAATCTGGCTTGTATGTAGTTGCTTTTATGCTAGTTTGTATGATGTCAGCTAAACCCTTTTTCTTTTCCTTCCTTTCTTTCTTTTTTTTTAAACAGACAAACTTCTTAATCTCTGCTGCTATAGTGTTCTATCATACCACAGAGTATTTTATATTCATGTTAGTGACTACTCTATACCCCAAATGGGTAGCTGGTCAGAAATCACATTGGTCACGTACTTCTGACACACTCAAATTTACATGACAAAAAGTTCATCAGTAAGTAGAAAACCAGGGTGCTAACAAGAGAGAACTTTTGCTCTTTTTTCTTTCCTGGATGTAGTTCTGTTGGGGTATAAAGTATTAGATATTTGTAATTTTACTGTCAAACTAATGGACATAACTTTTAGAGCATTCACAGCTAAGATCTCTGTACTTGTTTTTCAACTAATTTTAAATGTACTGTATCTTTTATTACATGTTCTCTTAGATTGTTTTTGCTAGTAATTCTAACAAGGCTTCTTCCTTTTTGGCTTGGACTAATGCTTGTATGGAACTGCAGTACTGTGACTAAACATGGAGCTCAATGCTGCTATTGCTTACAACTGCTTAAACTTTGTAGTTTGGACTTTATTTTTTTCTGTAATAACTTATTAAATATAGTTGTATGAAGTACTGATATTTGTCATCCTTTGCAAATGCTAAGGAAATCTTGGGATATGCATTATGGGAAAGTAAACTAGATACAAACCCCCCAAATCTTGTACTGGGAAACTCTTTACACTAGATAGTTAAGCAAAGACACACCTTACATGCACACAAACTGTCTTTTCTAGTTATTTTATAATGCAAGTATATGATCCACTTATGTATTCTCTCTAAAATGGAAAAGCCACCTTAAAGAGGTATTTATTATGCTAAACTGAAGGTAAATACAAAAATATATATGATAGAAATATTTCTGGGAATGTAGAATCAAGTGCCTTGAGGAAAGGAACTGTTCAATTATTTTCTCTGAGCTAAAGAAAAGTTGCTGGCTAACATACTGCACACTTTTATTAGCAGTTTAGCAATGGTTGCAGGCAGAGATTAGACTGATCAGTTAAAAAAATAAAAAAGCTCTGCAATAGAAGTTTGTAAAGGCTTATTTTTTAAGAATAGGAGACAATTAAAGCTCAGCAGTACAGCTGTTTGGAATGCCATAGAACACTTCCTTGAAAAAAATGTGAATTCTTCTATATCAGGGCAAGTGAAGACCTCAAGAACAGTGTGTAGTCTGTGTCACTGCTTTCTTTCAATGTCTACATAAACGCAGCTCAAGAACCCTGCTGGAGCCATCAGCACTAGAAATTATAGGCTGACTTGTTTTCAAACTGATAGTGAATAACCTAACTTTCAGGAGAATGGTCTGCTGACTGCTCTGCCAGGAGAAGTGCTTTTACAAGGCAGCGATCTGTAGTATTCATTCTAGGAGTGAATGAATGTATGAGAAGCTGTAGGCTTCTCCTTACTTCAGACCTAAATTTGGGGAGGGAGTTCTTAAAAACACCTTCCAATTAATTGCTCAGTGTAGCTTCTCACTGTACAATGTTCCGAGTCCATCTGGACAAAAGTCAGTGTGAGTTTATCCCCTCCTCAGTTAAAGAGAACAGTTGTGGGAAGAAGTGCAGCCCCTCTGGACCTTCTAATCCCCAATTCTTCCCTTCCTGATAAAGTCAGCCATGCTGCTGGCAAGGTACGCTGATACTGGCAACTCCCTTCTCCTGCTGATAACAGCATTTACCTCAGCCTTTGCCTGCAGTAAAAAAAGGTTGCAGTAACTTAATTTAAACCAGTGCACTTAAGTACAAAAGCCTGCATGTCCTCCTTTGCTTCTGGTTGGTATATTTTATTTTGGCAAACTTAACTAAAATAGTCACCTGTGACTATTGAAGTATATTAAGCCTATTTAGACACGCTCCCAAACTAAACATTTTTGCACTCAAGCAACGTGTCCCCCCTCACACAGACCTGCAGAAAAGCCAAAGCTTAGCTCTTAAAAGCCATAATCTGCTTTCCTCTGTTTAGCAAAAGATAAACAGCAAGAGCACAGGAGGAGAATTGCTGCATTCTCTCCCAGGGATGAATCAGGAAATGGGTTTTAAAACAAGAAACCTATGTAACCTGTTTTCATAAAAATGTTACAAGCTACTTGCAAAACCCTTATAGCACACAATTCCATTATGAATGCAGGGCAAAGTTGCATGTACCAGCTACACACCAGACAATGCCTGTTCAAATGAATCTTCTCTCTCCCCTCGGGCAAACAAGTTTTTGCAGTTTATTTTGGGGTGACAAACGGCACATACAGCAATTAGAGAAGGAAACATGATAAAGGTCCAGAAATCTCCCCCTTTTTCCTGTTTTTGAAGGAGAATTAAACTATCAGCAAATATAAAGTCATATGGCAGGCCCTTGGCAACAGCTGGGACAGAATTTGTGCTGTTCCATTCAGAGCACAGCAGCTTCCCATAGTACATTACTTGAGTACCATGGGAGGCACCTGGGGCTAAATCAGTAAAACCAGGCATCCATTTAGGAGCTTAAGTGATGTTTATTTTCTACCAACTTCTTAAAATTCCCTTTGAGCTGCTGCCCTAGCATTGCTTGGGCCTATGTTTTTGTGAACAGGAATATAAAAACTGCTTGTGTCGTAATACTTCTCAATTGTTCAATAACCCAAGATCTACTTAGATTCTCAGGGTATTCCCCTGTATTTTTTTCCATCTGCAGGCCTAAATACAGAAAGCACTTGCAAACTTATTTATCAGCCCATGTTTCACATACTGGACAACAAAGGTGTATTCCTCCTTCTCTATCCAATAGCCTGAGTGGTCAAAACACTTGGGGATATCTATATTTTTTACTATCATCTTTTTCAAAATTTCCTGCACTATGGAGCAAGAACTAAACCTATTTACTCATGGTTGTGGCAGCTACTCTTAACTATTTTGTGATATGTGTTTTGGTCTTTACCAAGTGAAGAAGAATGGTCTCTGGAAGAGCATAACCATCACCATTAAGGTAAATAATCAAAATGGTTGTTCATAAAATTATATGTAACATGATTGTTCCCTCTGATACATCTTCTTGACTTCCTTGCCAGCTTCAACATGCACCCATTGAAATGAAAGGCTGAAAGAGAGATAGAGCTGGTACTATTCATATGCAAAATAATTCTCCAAAATAACTGCCAAAAGTCATGCAAAAATACATGATCTGAACTCATCTGTCCTCCAAAATCTTTGCCTTTCAGAGTTACATAAAAAGCCTCTAATCTCATTGTCAGACTACAGAACATGGTCAGAGTCAAATAACAAACATGAAATTCTAGGAGATGGGCAAAATCTTGTTCACAATGTGCCTAATTCCTCCAACTGCCTTGTGCATATTGTACTCAGGGCCCACAGAATCACAGCATAGACACATGTGCCAGAAATGTCCTGCTGGGCAATCTAACTGTATCTTTCTTACTTCTGACTGGACCTGCATGCTATCATTTGTAAATGGGCAAATTTCGGTCACTGGCAGAAATAAGCAAGAGTATTTGATTATTACATTGAACTCAGAAACAGGCCAAAACCCAAAACCACCATCTCCTCCTTCCCAAGTGGGTGTCCAAGCCTTTCAGTTAATAAGTCATTCCTATGCTCCACCCTCTCAGTCCAGAGAATCTTGATTTGTTTTACACAGAAGTGGAACAACAGAAAGCAAAAGCCTTAGTCCAGTCACAGGCAGCATAATGCAAGTAAACACTACAGTTTAGAGTGTGTGACACTCTGTGTGATAAAACACCCTGAAAAGCAACTAAATTAGCCCATGCTAAAGCACCTTAAGTATCTCTGCATCACATTTACTTACAGATGCCTAACTCAAGGACTGGGATTATGCTGTGGCCACCACAGGCTAAACAATTAGACATGGTAATGCTCAAATTCAACATCACCAGCATAACGTTGTAGGTTCAGCTTTGAGACCTTGACTTGTTTTTCCTTTTCTCAGTTCAGATTTTTTTTAAAATACATACATTAGGTGCTTATGTTGTTCTGTTCAAAGATGCTAAATATCAGTGCCAGACAACAGCAGAAAATATATACTCCTATAAGCACTGAAAATAAATTACCTGCCATACAGAGGAAAATGACTCTCAAGTCTTGAAGAGCTGAAGAACCTGCACCCTATGAGGCAAAGCATAATGCAATCACACCCCCTCGCACCCCTCCATGCCCCTCATCCCAATCCTACAAAGGACAAAAAAAGCAAATCCAGAAATAGAATGTTTTAGCACTTTTCTGTGAAGAGAGTTTAGAGGCAGAGAAATACCATTACTTTATGGCCATGTAACAAAAGCACTACCCTCAGAGCAGGATAGGATATAAACGTGACAAACTGTAACGGTCTCTTGCTAACGTTTTCTTCTGGAAAAATCCATCAGATACCAGGAAACTTCAGTGCTAAAATTCCTTCAGTAAAACTACTTCAATCACTGCCCTGAAAAAAGTTTAGTATAGACTGTACGGCCAGAAGGCCAGAAAAAAACCTGGTCGTGAGGAGATATAACTTACTGAGTCTGGAAATCTTTACACCATTATATAATCCAGTATCTTCTGTAATTAACTCCCTGCTGTGTAATGGCTGCTGACATCTAATCCTCAGTGAAACTGGGGGTTGTATGAGAAGAAGGAAAACAAATGCTAAGATACATTATATCCTCTGCATTTGTCAGACTATTCTTACACAACATATTTAAAAAAACCCCTTAAATCTTAAATTTACCTCCATCTTGTGAGTCTTAGCTCCATTGAACAGAGCCTATAGAGTGTAGAGTACATGTATAAAGTAAAAGGAAAAGCAGCAAAGTGTGGGGGAGGATGAACCTCTTCTGCAGCTTAGACTTTTATTCACACGGTATCTGTGACACACAAAAGGACTCCTCACACACACATAGCTCAGTCTGCCTTTGACAGAGCAATTGCAGCCCTGAGCTGAACATGCCTGCCACTGCCCTAAAGTAGGACAACCACTTTTGTTTGGAAAAGGATCGTAAGGACCATCATTTCTGTCTTGTGTTTGATTTCTTGTTTCTGAATGACATATGAGGGCAGATAGGTGACAATGGCTTTTCCACTAAGGAGTGATGCCAGAAATAGGACAACACTACATGGCATTCTCCTTTTACTCTTTTAAATACTACCCAAGATCATGCTCTCCTAACCTAGTTTGAGTAGAATTTAGAACTATATTTATAGCAGTTTTCCACTCTGGAAACTGCGTGCACTTGCAGAAAGGATGTTCTCTAGTAATTAAGTTGTGTATTATAAGCTGCAATATTGCCCCTGAGAAAAACAGTTTGGGCTAAGCCTGCCTGCTTTTGATCCCAATTTCCTAATTATTATGGATCACCCTCTTCACTTGTGTTTCTGTCAAGTGTGAAGAGTTCACGGGGATTGGTTGTATTGGTTCTTTTCACAGGGGAATTATGCTGCATTCAAAATGCTGCAGGAGGTAACACAGAGTCAGCAAGTGCCCTTCTCTCAGACAGCCCTCTTAAATCATGCTCTGAAGGAGGGATGTAACAGAAATAGCATTAGCCAGAAGCAAACACTTCATATCAAATACTCAAGCTGAATCTTTGCCCAATTTCCAAACCAATTCCAAATGCACTATCAGATTAGAAATTCTGGGAGTTTTGTCATTCATTTTGTGGTTCTTGCAGAAACAGGACTTTGAGAACAACTCATTGGCCCCAGGAAATGGAGTCAGTGGAGTCACTCAGCTGCAGTATGCAAATTCTGAAAACTTGGTTCTCTCAGCTTCCTAAAGCTCAGGCTGTACAGCTGAGCCAGAGCCATGTGACTGTGAGTCTGCCCAGCTCTTGCTAAAATGGGTTCTCCCTGGCTATCTCCAGCACACATACTGTTCCCACAGGCTGTGCCTGTCATCACCAGCTGTACCACCTGCTTGGGCTCCTGAGGCCCTTCTGCAGCTCCTCCTATTACTGAGCCATTTACTCATAATAGCCTCACCCTGGCAGTGGGACAAGGCAATCAGGGAAGATGCTGGTTCTCTCTGGATCTGAAGAACATGATATCCCTTCTGAGGCTTTAGAAGGTGCTGATATCACCCTTCTGTCAGTTCCACATCTCCCCACAAGCACAGTCCCAGACATGCTCTAGACCCTTACACATACCTCAGATCATCCTTGCTCTGAACAGAAGCCTCAAGTGCACAGCTGAGGAAGAGACAGAGCAATACCTCACTGGGCTATCTGATGCAACCCACTGAGCTACATGCTCCTATTAATTCTACAGAAGCCAGGAAAATGTGTCATAAACTGAACCTCACTTCTTGCTGCTTTGCTTTGAGATATTTGGGGTGCACCTGGGAACAGCTGTGGATTTGCTGACAAAGACAGTAGTTCTGTCAGTACAGCTGACAGAAGTCCCCAGGTACTTGTGGCTTTTCCAGCTGCAGGAAGAGCTGAAGATGAGGAAGTCATCTAGGATGCAGGTGGGAGAGAGGTATCCAAGGTGCTCATTTAGCCAGACCAGCTCTGATGTGAAGTTACACACTTAGCTGTGAATGGAAAAAAACAGCTTCCCAGGAAAATCTACTTTTGCCATTCTCCCATTTTGACCTGAGCCAGGCTGGACAGTCTCTGCTCTTCAATGGAAAGATGTGGTTAAAAAGGAAGAGAAAGGACTACACTGTAGGGCAGTACTCTCTTCCTATTACAGGCTCATTCTTCCACAGCCGAGGTGGAAATGGCTGATGGCCTGCAGACATTTCCTAGTACAAGTGAATAAAAAAAAAAAAGATAAAACTAATCACTGCCTAGAGAAAAGAAGAAACTCCTTGACTTGTACAGGTTATGGTACAATACAGTGAAGGATCTCTTTAAAAAAAAAAAAATCAGGACAAGGAATAGCACCTTATATTTAAATATATTTCCCTTACTTACAAATGTCCCAAACAGTCCCTCCTCTCCCTCAAGATTTAAGCTGCTCTATC